>NC_090750.1:84820934-84828434 GCF_036898095.1 Palaemon carinicauda
GGCAGATTGGAAACGTCTGAGTTATTTATTAAGGAACACTCTTCTTTATATACAAAACCTCAAGGCAACAGGACATGACCTGTTCGAGAGACAGACAATGTTACAGAGCAAAACGGAGACATGATCATTCAGGTTCTTTTTAGTGCGAGGGAAGAGCGCAGATACAAGCATAATATATACAAAATAATTATGTGCAATTATGTGACACACGGTTGGTACATGGCTCCCCCCCTAAAAATGACATACTGTACATGTTAAATAGGGCGCCCTGATCTAGAGAGGCGAACTGTAGGCGGGTCATCTGGCAGAAGATAAGCATGTTTAGGAGGAATGCTTTCGGACTGCGTCGGATCACAAGGAAAGGGCCCGTGTAAGGGGGCGTTAGTGGTGGCTTGCTGGTGTCGTTGCGCAGGAAGACGTGCGTTGCAGAGTGCAAGTCCGTTGGTATGTGATGCTTAGCTGGGGGCTTGTAAGTCTGGCGGCACGGAGTAAATTTTCCCACGACGTGACGTATGCGCTGGAGATCGTCGGTGGAGGTGGTAGAAGGAAAAAATTCGGCAGGGACGACCAACGGGTCGCCATACACCATTTCGGCTGCCGAGACGTCGAGGGCATCTTTAGGAGTGGTCCTTAGTCCAAGGAGGACCCAGGGAAGCTGAGTAAACCAGTTGCAATCCTTGCAGGTAACGATGTCCTTGTGATGTGGGTAGGGGGCCTACAACGTCGACGTGAATGTGTGCGAAACGACGCTGAGGGTGAGGAAAGGTGCCCACTCCTGAATCCGTGTGTCGATGTACTTTGGAAGTTTGGCAAGAAGTACACGCACGGACCCAATCCTTAGCATCCTTAGAAATGCCGTGCCAAATGAACTTTGCCTTCAGCAGCTGTGCAGTAGAACGGCACGAGGGATGTGAAAGGCCGTGGATGAAATCAAACACCTGTCGGCGCATGGGAGCAGGAATCCAAGGTCGCGGTCTACCAGTACTGATGTCACAGAGGAGGGTGGTGTTGGAGTCTTCGAGGGGAAAATCCTCCCAACGGAGGGACGTGCAGGATGTCCTACAAGCTTGATACTCTGGATCCTGTCGTTGGGCTTCAGCCAGGGCGTTGTAATCCAATCCCAGTTGAACGGCAGCCAACGTGTTTCTTGACAGGGCATCGGCAACGGGATTCATTTTCCCAGGGATGTATTGGAGGGTGCAATTGTATTCAGCCACGGTGGAGAGATGTCGACGTTGACGGGCGGACCAGGCGTCAGACTGTCGAGTGAAGGCGTTCACCAGAGGCATGTGGTCTGTACGAATGACGAAGGGCGTACCTTCTAAGAAATGGCGAAAGTGACGGACAGCCAAGTGCACCACCAGCAATTCTCGATCGAAGGTAGAATAACCCGATTCTGCCTTGGACAGTTTTCTGCTGAAGAAGGCCAATGGGCGGGGCGAGCCTTTGACCACCTGCTCAAGTACTGCACCAATAGCGACGTCGCTGGCATCGGTGGAGAGAAGGAGAGGGGCGTGTGGGATAGGAAAAGTGAGAGCCGCAGCAGTTGATAGGGCCTTCTTTGCATTGCAGAAGGCTGCTTCTTGAAGGGGACCCCACTTCAGGTCCTTTGGCTTGCCCTTGAGGGAGGCGTAGAGGGGAGCAAGAGTGGCGGCAATGGCTGGCAGAAAACGGTGATAATAGTTGATCATGCCCAAGAATTCCTGCAGAGCTTTGACGGTCGAGGGCGTGGGGAAATTCTGAACGGTTGCTACCTTCTCAGGGAGGGGATGGACTCCTTCAGGAGGGATACGGTGCCCTAAGAACGACACTTCGTTGGCGCCAAAGGTACACTTGTCGTACCGGACTACAAGGCCGTTTTTTTGCAGGCGGTCGAGCACGATGCGCAGGTGACGGAGGTGTTCCTCTTTTGAGGAGGAGAACACAAGTATGTCGTCCACATAACATACACAGAAAGGGAGGTCCCCTAAGATGCCATCCATGAGACGTTGAAACATTGCCCCAGCATTACGAAGGCCAAAACAGGAGTAATTGAAGGTGTATGTGCCAAACGGAGTGGTGATGGCGGTCTTGGAGATGTCTTCTGGGTTCATAGGCACCTGATAATACCCCTTCAGGAGGTCGAGCGTAGAGAAAACCTTCGCTTTGTGCAGGTAGGAGGTCACGTCGGCAATGTTTGGGAGGGGGTAGTGATCCGGTTCTATTTGCATGTTCAGGCGCCTGTAATCCCCGCACGGACGGAGGGAGCCGTCTTTCTTCAGAACGATGTGTAAGGGTGACGACCATGGGCTGGAGGCCTTTTGGCAAAGGCCCATTTTCTCCATTTCGGCGAACGTCTGTTTGGCGGCTGCCAATCGTTCCGGTGCCAGACGTCTGAATTTTGCGAAGACTGGGGGTCCCGTCGTCTTGATATGGTGATAAATACCGTGCTTGGCAGGAACCATGGGCGTTTGGCGAAGTTCTGGACGGAAAACTTCCGGGTACAACGTGAGGAGGTGGGCGTAGGCATCCGTGGGTGCGCTGATGTGGAGAGCGAGGTTAGAGGGGGCGGGTTGAAGAGGTGTCGACAAGTACGAGTCTGCGTTGACCAATCGTCGGTGGGCGACATCGACCAGAAGGTGGAAATGAGAGAGGAAATCCGCACCGAGGATTGGCATTGTGACGTCAGCAACGAGAAACTTCCAATTGAATTTACCGTTTCCGAACAATAATGTGAGGTTCTCGTAACCGTAGGTGGGTATCGCAGATCCGTTGGCAGCTACCAAGCGGACGTCGGCAGATGTAGACAGACTACGTTGTGCCTTGAAGAGTTTCCTTGACAAAAGAGAACGACAAGCACCCGTGTCTACCAAAAATCGCACGCCCGTTCCTGCATCCTGTAAAAAGAAAAGATTGGAAACATGGGAGGCCACCGCCACAAGCGATGGCCTACTTACACGTTTTTTTGGCCACTGACAATCTTTGGCACATTTCTTCGCGGTTGCCCCGAATCTGAAGTGGTAGTAGCAAAACTGCGGCGGATGGGAGGTAGTAAGTGACTGTAGAAGTCGTTCGTTGGGGCGCGAGCGATTGGTGGGTGGTGGGCGGCTTTGTCGCCACTTCGGCACGTCACGGGGTAGGCGTGTATGTCCTACAGCATTCATGTCAGCTTCGGTTGACGTTGAATAGGCATCCTCGTCGTCAGGGGTGGAGGCGTTGATGGAGGTCTTGAAGTGGCTGTCCATAAGGGCGTCGGCTTTGGTCATCAAGTCCTTTATGGGTAAACTATCGACATCGGGTATGGCAGCTCGCACAGGTTCAGGTAAACGGCGTATCCAAAGGGCACGGAGTAGGTTCACCTCACGAGGAGAGCCGTCTGCGGCAGGTTGAAGGCGAGCGATACTGGTCATTTCCCTGAGGGCAAGCGAAGCCCTTTGGTCCCCCAACGGTTGTTGCGAGAGCTGAAAAAGCTTTGCTATACGGGCGGCTGGGGACGGCGAGTACTGCTGCAGAAGGTATGATTTGAGGACGTCATACGCTATTGGGGTGTCTCCTTGTTCACAAAGCCAGTCGGATATTTCTGGGAAGGTGTCCTCGGGTATCGCTGCGAGAACATAATCCGCTTTGGTGGTTGAGCGAGTCACGCCCCTGATACGAAAGTGGACTTCAGCGCGTTGAAACCAAGCGAACGCTTCTCCGCTAGCGAACGGTGAAAGTTTCAATGGAGCGGCCGCAGTGCCAACTGCTGGGGTAGAGTCCGCCTCCGTCATATTACCAACAATGGAGGGGCGAGGGAGGTGGGGGTGGAAGGCAGTGGGAGTGAGTCGACTTCCGGGGTCACCAATGTGACGGGCCGAGAGAGGAGTTGTGAACTCAAAGGCAGATTGGAAACGACTGAGTTATTTATTAAGGAACACTCTTCTTTATACACAAAACCTCAAGGCAACAGGACATGACCTGTTCGAGAGACAGACAATGTTACAGAGCAAAACGGAGACATGATCATTCAGGTTCTTTTTAGTGCGAGGGAAGAGCGCAGATACAAGCATAATATATACAAAATAATTATGTACAATTGTGTGACACACGGTTGGTACAGTAGTATGGTATATGTGCGCCCACATTTTGTTATTCTCTCTCTCTCTCTCTCTCTCTCTCTCTCTCTCTCTCTCTGTTAAAGGCATTTTAGAGAAATATCATTATAATCGACATACAGAATACCCCTACTCTCTCTCTCTCTCTCTCTCTCTCTCTCTCTCTCTCTCTCTCTCTCTCTCTCTCTCTCTCTCTTGGAGTTAGCTGTTTCCCTGAACTTGGGTTGGCTCCAAAGAATTAACTGTTGAATTTCCACTCTCCCTGATTAGAAAACGGCATACTCTTGACGGCATCTTACACCTACACAGATGAGGCTCATCAGTAGTTCTTTGCGCCCCACTACAAACTTTGCGCCATTTACTTCGAGTCGCTTCTTCCTTCCAACAACCTTGCTTACCTCCTCCCTTTTAACAATTCACAATTTTTCCCCGGCCATTCACATCTCGTGATCAAAATATCTCCAAACCCACTGATCCATTCATTCACTAAACCAGCATTTTACAAATTCATGGACGTACACTACGCTTTTTTTTTTTTTTTTTTTTTTTTTTTTAGCAAGGCTGGGAATCACCTCATGTTTATTTGTACACTAAACCAAGGTTTTGGGAATATATTCTTATCATCAAGGGTAGAAAAAATGCAAACAACCTTATTTGAAGCAAAATTATTACCACGTACATAATTTTTCCCCTCAAAATATACCTTCTTTTTTCCTCTTCTGAGAGGGTAGCCCCAGAATGATTAGGTTGAAACCATTTAACACCTATAGACATTTCCAGGGGGTGGACTCGTGTGTGTATATATATATATATATATATATATATATATATATATATATATATATATATATATATGTGTGTGTGTGTGTGTGTGTGTGTGTGTGTATGAATATATATATATATATATATATATATACAGAGAGAGAGAGAGAGAGAGAGAGAGAGAGAGAGAGAGAGAGAGAGAGAGAGGTTTATGGCTAACCATCTCCAGTACTTCATGATGAGATTGCTTCTCATTTCATCCTTATTTTTAGCTTTTCATATTGTCGTACTGTCAGCTTTCCTTCGTTTTGTGGGGCGTATAGCTCTGAAAATGGAAGGTGTGTTCCATGATGAATGCCTTCCGGATTCTTGCATGGGTGGTCTCTCGTGGATATGTCTGTCATGGGGACGATTTTTATTTTCTCCATTTTTTTAAAATGTTTTTCAAAATAAGAAGTTACGAAAAAAAAAAAAAAACATTTTTACATTCAAGTGTTCTCTACTAATCCATTTCTTGAGACGTTATGCCAATGTTGAGGAACCACAAAAGACGAAAATTTGATTAATTTCAGACTCATTGATGTCAAAAATTTAGTACAGCAGTATTTGTTTTTTCCTGCTAGCATAAAATACCCCAATAAGGAATTTTATGTCTATGCCCTGTATCATTATAGTGAAAATAAGTAATATCTTTATTTTTTTTTTTGTGGGTAATATTGTAATAAGCCGCCCCCTTATGTCAAGACTCGATCACTTTTTGTAATATAGATAATTGCAATCTCAGATTGAACGAAGTTTAGGTCTCATGAGTGAGTGGCAAGGGCGCCATCAACCAAACTAACTGAGATTATAAAAGTTGAGGAGTCAACTTGAAGATATTTGAGGAGTCACCTTAAGAATGTTTGAGGAGTTACCTTATAAATATTTGAAGAGTTACCTTAAAAAAAATTGAGTCTCGTTAAAAATATTTGAGGAGTCACTTTAAGAATATTTGAGGAGTTACCTTAAAGATATTTGAAGAATTACCTTTAAAATATTTGAAGAGTTACCTTAAAGATATTTGAAGAGTTGCCTTAAAAATATTGGAAGAGTTACCTTAAGAATATTTGAGGAGTCACCTTAAGAATATTTGAGGAGTTACCTTATAAATATTTGAAGAGTTACCTTAAAAAAAATTGAGTCTTGTTAAAAATATTTGAGGAGTCACTTTAAAAATATTTGAGGAGTTACCTTAAAGATATTCAAGGAATTACCTTTGAAATATTTGAAGAGTTACCTTAAAGATATTTGAAGAGTTACCTTAAAAATATTTGAAGAGTTACCTTAAGAATATTTGAGGAGTCACCTTAAGAATATTTGAAGAGTTACCTTATAAATATATTTGAAGAGTTACCTTAAAAAATAAAATTGTCTCGTTAAAAATATTTGAGGAGTCACTTTAAAAATATTTGAGGAGTTACCTTAAAGATATTTGAAGAATTACCTTAAGAATATTTGAAGAGTTACCTTAAAGATATTTGAAGAGTTACCTTAAGAATATTTGAGGAGTTACCTTAAAAGGCTATACACACCCCTGCTACCTTCTACCAGCAAATTTTACACAGCTACCCGAAATACCTTGAACTCATCTGATTAACCAACTTTTATCGATAAATATATTAGAGCACCCTTGCACTGATATCCCAGGTACTGAAAGTAATAAAGATAAACTCTAGTGTATTAATGTGATAACTCCATCTTTCTCAAAATGCATTTGATACTGTATTTTGTTCTGTGGTATGCATTATAAACTGACAGTCATTTACTGGTGTGTATCTCTCTCTCTCTCTCTCTCTCTCTCTCTCTCTCTCTCTCTCTCTCTCTCTCTCTCTCTCTCTCTCTCTCTCTCTCTCTCTCTATATATATATATATATATATACATATATATATATATATATATATATATATATATATATATGATACATTCGTTGGTGTAAAGTTTTGCAGTTTTTATTACTTCATTTCTGTATTACATTTGGGTTTAAGGGAAGAATTTGAAATCGCAATCTAAATAAAAAAGATATGCTCTTTATAGAAAAGTAGGAGAGAGAGAGAGAGAGAGAGAGAGAGAGAGAGAGAGAGAGAGAGAGAGAGTCATTCTCCCTATCCCACAGTGAATATCCTCAAAAACATAATTTCCGCATTCTGTTGAAATCCAACAGAAAGCGTGAACTGTGGGGTTTTAGATTTTGAGGGGGAGGAGGTGGAGAGTGAAGACTTAAACATTATCAAAATATTTCCTCAACTCCTCATCTACCCTACCATTCCTCCCCCCCCCCCCTCCCCTCCCGCCCTCCGCCCTTCATCTGCAATGTAGAATCCTCCAGCTTCCCCCGAACGTAGCCTGGGAAACAAAAGCATCGGGGAAACAAAGCTTTGACCTGACGGGAGAGGAGAGGAGCGAAACAGCGGAACACCATTTGAGAAGCTGTTGTCTTTCGCCGAGTTCTAAAAACAAATAGTTTGGCGGAAAGTGGGTTGGCGTTCCCATCTCGGAGAGTGTCTTTTTGTCCTCATTCAAGTTCCATTGTCGTTTTGGATTCCGTTTTAATATTTACTTTTGAATTTTACGCTTGGAGTGCGCGGATTCTTTACGATGGGTGTGGGGGGGGGGCCTTGTGCTGTT
>NC_090750.1:84840934-84843434 GCF_036898095.1 Palaemon carinicauda
TGGTGAAATGCCGATTTGGGTGCTGGAGTAAATGGGCTTTATTACGCATTGGCTACAAAAACCATGCAAGAATGCAAGAATTTCAAAACTAAAATGATATAGAAGTTTCGACTAGATAAAAAAATCAAGAGCTGGATAAAAACTAAAATATACATTTTGTTAGTTAACAGTAAGAGAGGATGTCCTAAACTATGACTAATATACCTATTCATATGGTTTTATAAAAAAAAAATAATCCTAAAACAATTATATACACACTACATGACTCTATACACCCATAGTTTATGTAACCATATACGATAATAAATTAATACCCATTACAGAAGAGTCTAGCAAACTGTCACACGAAAATCCCCATTACACCATCAAATTTCCTTTGGCGAAACACTTGCTTTTTTAGTTTCACGATGACACGTCCTGGGTTCAGCGGGTGCGGGCGCCACCGAAATCTCCTCCAATCACAAAAGTCCTGAACCACCACCTTCAGAACTGGCCGTCCTGAAGGAGAATGGTTTCCCTGACCTGTGATCAGGGTGACCTCAGCAACGCCCTCACGAACACACTCCTGAAAGTAAAGGTTGATTATTTGCTCGCACTCACTTACCCACTCAATTACCATTTAACTCAACGATGATGCGTCCTGAGTTCCGCGGGTGCGGGCGCCACCGATATCCCCTCCAACTACATAAGGCCTGAACCACATCCTTCAGAACTGACCGTCCTGAAGGAGAGTTGTTCCCCCGACCGGTGATCAGAGTGATCTCTGCAACGCCCTCACGAACACACTCCTGAAAGTAAAGGTTGATTATTTGCTGGCACTCACCGGTTAACAACCCATGCAAATCAAGTGTGTTCCTCTTCCTATATTTTTCATTCTTCGGATTGCTGGTAATGACAAGTACTGCCGCTTGTATCTCCAACATAGCCACCCTCTTCACATCCTGAACATCTCCCCACCGTCGATGCGTCAGCCTGCTGATCTCGGCCCGGAGTTCCTGGAAAGTAAAAGGAAAATTATTAGGTTTAATGTTTTTCCCTTTTGGGGCCCCTGGGCTTATAGCATCTTGCTTATCCAACTAGGGTTATGGCCTAGCTGATAATAATAATAATAATAATAATAATAATAATAATAATAATAATAATATAACAAATGAGTGTGTTTCACTTGTTCATACCGTCTATCGTATGAAAATGCTTTGGATTTTAACTAAGAGATATACAGAAAAAAAAAACTAGAGAGGCACTCAGTAGAGTGCAGACCTCCTCCACGGCAACTTTTACATCATGACCCCTTCACCACATCTATCATCTAATATATAATACGAGATGATGAACTTTCTGTTATTATTATTATTATTAGTAGTAGTAGTAGTAGTAGTAGTATTATTGTTGTTGTTGTTGTTGTTGTTGTTATTATTACTACTATTATTATTATCATTATTATTAGTATTGCTATTATTATTATTATTATTATTATTATTATTATTATTATTGTTGTTGTTGTTGTTAATATTAGATAAGCTACAATCGTATCTAGAAAAGCAGAATCCAACAAGCTCACGGGTTCCAACAGGAAAAGAAATTAAGGAAATAAGGAAATAAATGAACTATATGGAAAGTAATGAATAAAGAATATAAAATATCTTAAGATCAATAACAACATTGAAATAGATGAAGAGAGACATGTCAACCTGTTCGACATGAAAACATTCTCTTCAATTTTGAACTTGTGAAGTTTCACAGATTAACTGCCTGATTAGAAAGATCATTCCACAATCTGGTCACAGATGGAATAAAACTTCTAGAATACGATGTAGTACTGAACCTTATGATGGAGAAAGCAGGGTTTTTAGATTTAACTGCTGTTACACACAGGATGGTGCAATCAGGGAAGCACACGCATAAAAACTAACTGAACGACGGTGCCAGAGATTAATATCAAGATCAGGAATAAGAAATTCAATAGGCAGCAAGTTTTTGACCAACAACTTAAGAGGAGATTCTATAGTTGAAGACCAGACACCAAAACAATACTCAAAATAAGACAGAATGAAAGAATTGAAACATTTCTTTAGAATAGATATATCATCAAAATTTAGAAAAAAATATTCTCAATAAGCCAATATTTTGTGTCATTGAAGAAGAAGCAGCCTGAATGTGTTTCTCAAAAGTAAATTTGCAACCAAGAATAACAACTATAATTTTAAATGGGATGTGTATAGGTAAAGAGACATTGTTAATGCTAAGATATGGGTGTTGAGAAGCCACTGTACTCAACCTACATACAATTATACTTTGAGTTTTTTAGGGTTCAACTTCATGCCCCATAATTTGCACCATGCACTAATTTTAGCTTGATCTCTATTAGTGGATTCAGCAACCCCAAATCTACATTCAGGAGAAGAAATTGATGCAAATAGAGTTGCATCATCTTTATATGTAATGAGCTTATTTTCTAGGTCAAAGCACATGTAATGTGTATATAGTATAAAAAGTAATG
>NC_090750.1:84850934-84855934 GCF_036898095.1 Palaemon carinicauda
ATGAAGAGCGTGGTCTTGTAAACAAATACCAATAATAATAATAATAATAATAATAATAATAATAATAATGATAATAATAAATGAATTATAACCAATAATAATAATAATGATAAATATATAATGATAATAAATAATAATAATAATAATAATAATAATAATAATAATAATAATAATAATAATAATAATAATAATAATGATAATACTAATGCTAAATAAATAAATTATAATATTATTGATAATAATAATAATGTTAAATAAATAAATCATAATAATAATGATAATAAATAAATTAATTAATAATAACAATAATAATAATAATAATAATAGATAAATAAATCATAATAATTATGATAATAAATAAATTAATAAATAAATAATAGTAATAATAATAATGATAATAGTGGTAATAATGATAATATTAATAATAATAGATAAATAAATAAATGATAAATTGATAATACTAACCAAATAATAGTAAATAAATAATAGATAAATAATAATAAAAGAAATCCAGCGAGTAGGTACAGTACCTATCTTTAATTTCGGATCTTACATAGAGAAAATGTATGATTTGACATCTTTGAACTAAGACGAATCTTTGAGAAATTATTGAAAAATGCAATAGTTCTGTATACTCAACGTCGTTCATCATGAAAAAGAAAAAGTTTAAATGCATAATTCTCCTGTTGGAAAATGAAAATAATTTTTTTTCCGGTAGATTCAAAAATTAATCCGTTAACCGTTTTCGGCGCTAGTCAAGGTTTTCTTTATTTCAATAGAAATTTAAGATGATATACGACTATTTTCCATGTTGGAGCCCCTTGGGCTTATAGCATCCTGCTTTTCCTACTAAGGTTGTAGCTTAGCAAGTAATAATAATAATAATAATAATAATGATAATATTAATAACGAAACGGTAACGCACGTAACTCAACATGCGCCGCTTACCATCCAGAGGAGCATGGAGATAATATTAAATTACAATTTACGAGCAAAGTGAATCACTGTGGCGTAAAGATCATTAAGTGATTAAATAGTGTTTATACTGTAGACAAATATATCCATAAATACGCTAAATTATGTAAGGAAATTGTTACGAAGCATCTGCATTGGCCATGAGATGTAGCACGAAGGCTTCCGATGCGGCAGGTTGGACCACGGTCTAGCTCAACCACGGCTGTACTTATTATATGTGCGTTAGAATTATGTAAATTGTATTACAAAACTTGCGAAAATTACTTGTTTTTTATGAAAAAATGAAACCATTCATTTTATATATATGATGATGTATTTTATGACTGAAGTATCGTTGTGTTCTGGGACGAAAGTACTATATACTGCCTTGGCGTCAGCCGTCTGACGAGCGTGAGTTATAGAAGGGGAGACCTGACTGAACCCTATTCGTGACTTGAGTTGTGATATTTTAGCTACATCCACTGCCACCTACAATTTGTTACTGAGCTTGCAACGAAGAAGATAAAGAAGTTCAAAACTTCATCTGTTCAACATCAGAAGCTGTGTTCTAACACATCAGACTTTTTTATCCGAAACTAAGTTTGTGAAGTCAGCCAGCGGTGTCACATCGCCGAAATTTCACGTACCGCTAGTTTTAACAAAATTGTACCGTTTGTACCTTTAAGTCGTCTAAATTGTACTACATATTGGACCTATCATTTTACCTTAGTATTACTTTTGAACTTTTATATTTCCTTCGATTTGATATTATTTCAATCATTACTTTTGTATTTGCGAAGTTCTTAACTTTTTGCCAGGTACTGCACATTTTACATATTAGGATTTAAACAATGTGGATTTTAATTTATCTTTGCCGATCATGTAACAATAAAGTTTTGCTTTATCGAGACAATAAGGAAATAGTAGAATCATTATTAGCAGTATCTAATTATAGGGAAAATCTAAATTAGATATTTTGACCTACCTATCGTGCATATCTTTAAATTTTCCTGCAGTTTAACCATTCCCATAAATGTGAATATATATATATATATATATATATATATATATATATATATATATATATATATATATATACAATATGTGTGTGTTTGTGTGTATATATGTATATATATATATATATATATATATATATATATATATATATATATATATATATATATATATATATATATATACAATATGTGTGTGTTTGTGTGTATATATGTATATATATATATATATATATATATATATATATATATATATATATATATATATATATATATATGAATAAATAAATAAATTAATATATATATATATATATATATATATATACATGTATGTAATTCTTGCTAAAACTATTATATATACTGTACACACACACACACATATATATATATATATATATATATATATATATATATATATATATATATATATATAAATATTGTGTACATATATACATGTATATAATTCTTACTAAATTATTATATATACTGTACACACACACACACACACACACACATATATATATATATATATATATATATATATATATATATATATATATATATATATATATGTTTACATATATACATGTATATAAAATTTACTTAAATTATTATATATACTATACACACATACACACACACATATATATATATATATATAAATAAATATATATACAGTATAAATATGTATATATATATATATATATATATATATATATATATATATATATATATATACATGCATGCATACATACACATATATATAAATATATATATACTGTACATACATACATACATACATGCGTACATACACACACACACACATATATATATATATATATATATATATATATATATATATATATATATATATATATATATATATATGTATATATTATATATATAATGTGTACATATATACATGTATATAATTCTTACTAAAATAATTATATATACTGTACATGAACACACACACACACACACACACACACATATATATATATATATATATATATATATATATATATATATATATATATATATATATATATATATTGTAGATGTGTGCATGTATAATTTATAATTCTTGCTAGAATTATTATATGTACTGTATACACTTACACTCACACACACATATATGTATATGTATATATATGTATATATATATATATATATATATATATATATATATATATATATATATATATATATATATACACACTACCATCGTACCTTCGGTGACTTTCTGAGCTCTTTATTTAACCGTCATCAGCAGCAACTAAGGGCAGCAATTTATACACTTTACAGTGCAATATTCTTTCAATTCACAACGTTTGGTACCGTAGCAGTTGAAGAAGACGATACCAGTAGAAGTTACTGGCCAGTGAAATGGCAAAATTAAACAAAATATCTGTGATAAAATTCACAGAAGTAAACAAGAGCGTGACAAACATGAACTAAGGAGGGGCAAAAGGAAAAAAAAAACGTGGAAAAACTCACAAAAGTTAAAAAGACAAAAGCTGGAAAAACGTGAACAAAAGCGGGACATAGGTAAAAATAGCCGGACAAACCGGAAAAAAAAACCTCAAACATGTACATAAGTGGGACATAACACAAAAGTGAAAAAAAGGGACACTACTCGCAAAAGTAAAAATAAAAGGCGGGACATGAACAAAACTCACAAACGGACAAACAAACACAAACAAAAGCGAAACAAAACTCAAAAGTGAACAAAGAAAACTCTGAACATTTTGCTAACTTAAAAAAAAGCGGACAGACGGCGAAAAAAAAGCGGGGTCTTAGGTCACTTTATCTTTAGAACTACGTTTAAAGTTAGATCATTCATGGATATTCACTAAAAAAATATCTTTAATGATAATCATCTCTGACTTCGTTTAATAAAAGAAATGCCTGAATAAAATACACATTTATTTCGTACGAATGGTGTATTTGAAATTCCTTGTTAATATTACTAACATAAGGTAGTATATATATATATATATATATATATATATATATATATATATATATATATATATATATATATATATATATATATGTGTGTGTGTGTGTGTGTGTGTGTGTGTGTGTGTGTGTGTATCTTTTCTGTTTGGTGGTTGCCACTAATTCTTGACCAGATTTTTATCACTAATATAGTTTTTAGTGCTGAATACGAATATGACATTTATTTTCACGAGAAATGAAAGATAACTGTACAAAAAGAGGATCTATTGTGCACTACTTTTCAACGTGCATTAATCAAGCAATAGTAACTAACGGGCGTAACAATACAGTCAGTCAGGTGTTACACGGTATGTTTGAAATAACCGTGGTAGGTTTGAGATAACAGTGGACGCGGTGAATATCAACTACAACTTACAGTGATTGTTTACCAATATTTTAACTTAAGAAGATACAGTTGATTTTTTTTTTCGGAGATTCAATATAGTAGAAAATGAGAAACTGTGTAAAAAGAAACATCAGGTGATAATTGAAAAGACAAATGAAAGTGTAAGGTGGATTTGTTACAAGAGAGCTTGTCGTGAGAAAGTTTCAGTAAGAAAAAACACTTGGCTTGATGGCAGTTCCATTCCATTAAAGAAAATCGTCCTCTTCATTTCTTCATGGGTAGAAGAGTATTCCAGCATTAAATTTTGTGAGGACGAATTGAAAATAAGTCACGCTACTACAGTTGATTTCAACAATTACTTAAGAGAAGTAAGTTAACCTAACTTAACCAAACTAACCAAACTAACCTAACCTAACCATTATCGCCTAACCAGGGGGCGAACCCCCATTTAAATAAAAAATATTACTTAATCTTATTTAAACTAACCTAACCTAACCTAACTTACCTAACCTAACCTAACCTAACATAGGCCTAAGGGGTGATTATCTTTACATTATCCATAATCTCTTCATTTCTCGAAAAAAATAATGTCATATTCGTATTCAGCACCAAAAACTGTACTATTGATAAAATTTGGTTAGAAATTAGTGGCAACCACCAAACAGAAAAGACCCATATATATA
>NC_090750.1:84860934-84868434 GCF_036898095.1 Palaemon carinicauda
ATAATAATAATAATAATAATAATAATAATAATAATAATTCTTGTGAGTAGGTACAGTGAGTAGCTCCAATTTCGGATTCTACATAGTGAAATTATATGATTTGATATCATTCAACTAGGACAAATCTTTGCGATTCTATTGCGAAATATAATATTTCTGTATATTCATTGGTGTTCTTCATGAAAAAAAGCTTTTAAGTTCTTAATTTTCATATTGAAGAATGAAAATATATATTTTTTTTCGGATAGATTTTGGTACTCTAATTAAACTATTGACCGTTTTCGGAGCGAATCAAGAAGACATGGGACTACACGTAGGGCAAAATTAAACAAAATATCTCCGCTAGTCCATGAAAATGTGGACAGTTTTATTTTTATGGCACAAAAAAAGCGGAACAAACGTAAAAAAAAAGAAAAGAAAATACTAGACAAAATTCACAATAGTATGAAAAAAAAGCGGGACGAACATGAACAAACGCTGAATAAAACTTACAAATAGTAAGGAAACAAAATTAAAAAACGGAGCAAAGCGGGAAAAAATTCACAAAATTAGAAAAAAGAGCTTGACATACCTGAACAAAAGCGGGGCAAAGGGGGGGGGGGGGGGGAAGCTGGGCAAAACTCTCAAAAGTAAAAAAAAAAAAAAAATAAAAGCGTGACAAACGTGAACAAAAGCGGGACATGAGTAAAACTAGCCGGACAAAACACGCAAAAGTAAAAAAAAAAAAAAATTTAAAAACTGAGCAAACAAAGTAAAGCGGGACAAAATTCACAAAATTAGAAAAAAGAGCTTGACATACCTGAACAAAAGCGGGGCAAAGGGGGGGGGAAGCTGGGCAAAACTCTCAAAAGTAAAAAAAAAAATAAAATAAAAGCGTGACAAACGTGAACAAAAGCGGGACATGAGTAAAACTAGCCGGACAAAACACGCAAAAGTAAATAAAAAAAAGTGACTAACGTACGAAAGTGGGACAAAACAAAAGTAAAAAAAAAAAAGAAAAAAAGGGACAAAACTTGCAGAAGTAGAAATAAAATGCGGGACATGTAAAAAAAAAAAAAAAAACGGGACAATAACAAAAATGGAATAAAGCTTAAAAGTAAAAAAAAAAAACTCGGAGCAATTTGCCAACTTAATAAAAAAAGCGGAGAGACGGTGAAAAAAAGCTGAGCGACGGCAAAAAAAAAAAAAAAGCGGAGACGGTGAAAAAAAAAAAAGCGGAGAGACGGTGAAGAAAAAGCGGACAGACGGCGAGAAAAAGCTGAGCGACGGCAAAAAAAAAAAAGCGGAGAGACGGTGAAAAATAATAAAAAGCGGAGAGACGGTGAAGAAAAAGCGGACAGACGGCGAAAAAAAAACGGGATTTTAGGTGACATTATCTATGAAACTACGTTTAAAGTTAGAACAGTCGTGGATATTCATTTTTGAAAAAATATCTTTAATGATAACCATCTCTCACAAATATAATTATTTATGGTGGCAACTTAATATCTATTTTGTAGAAATTTAGTTATAAAAATATTTAGATTTGGTGTGCCGTGAATATTCGGTGGATCTTACCTGATACTGTAAATACTTATGTTAAATCTTAAATATAATTATATTTTATGTATGCTGTCTATCATTTTCATTTGCTGTTAATGTTTTACTATTATTTGGTAAACTTTTTCAGTAGGTTTGCATAATCTACGCCGTGTACAATAGCTGAACGTAAAGCAATCCTTGGTTAAAAACGGCATCGTACGTTGGTAGCCCGGACAGAAGATTGGTTATAATTTAAAATACATTATAACCCGAAAGCAGTTTCGGTCGCACAGAAATATTCTTTTCTTATAGGAGAGCTTTTCACTGGACAAAGTTAATATTTTAAGATTCCTAAGAAAATAAGATCGTTCATTCGTTTTAGATTGCCCCACCACGTTGGATAGAAATATCCCGTTTTCTTTACGTCCCCAAGAACTGGCGTTCTGCATAGGCTTGGTGTTTTCGACTTTTCAAGTGACGATTTATTCCTGAGAAGATTAAGAATAAAAAAAAAGCTATCGTGTATATGATTCATTTGCAGGGCTTGAATATGAGGTTAAAAATGCTGAGTTGATTAAAGAATAATTACCGAAAAAATTACTTCCATCCTGATATGTTTATGTGATTAACTGGTTTTACCAAGGATCAGTACATTCATATATATATATATATATATATATATATATATATATATATATATATATATATATATATTTTATAATAATGATAATAATAATAATAGTAATAATAATAATAGAGTGGAAGTAAAACATAGTAGGCCTAGAAAATTGATATATATATATATATATATATATATATATATATATATATATATATATATATATAATAAATTGGAAGTACAAATGATGATGATAATAATAAAAATATTAATAATAATAAATTAATAATAGTAATAAAAATAATGAATAAATATTTTATTATTATAATTTTATTATTATTATTTATTATTATTGTTGTTTTATTATTATTATAATGTTATTTTTATTTATTATTATTATTGTCTTATTAATATTATTATTAATATCATTATTATTATTATTATTATTATTATTATGGTAATAATAATAATAATGATAATAATAATAATCATAATAATAATAATTGCTTACAAAACCACGCTATTGTTTTACTCTATTACTTTTTCATAATTTAAAACAATTCGCCACATAGAAAACAAGTTAAAATTATATATATAAAAAAGCTAGACATAAAAAACTAGCCTGGTTTTCTCACTAAACGACCTGGAACTAAAATCGTCAACAATTAGTTTAAGTTAGGTCAATCAATCAATCAATATATATATATATATATATATATATATATATATATATAATAAATTGGAAGTACAAATGATGATGATAATAATAATAATAATAATAATAATAATAATAAAATACTAGTAATAATAATAATAAAATAATAATAGTAATAAAAATAATGAATGAAATATTTTATAATTATAATTTTATTATTATTTTTGATTATTATTATAATGTTATTATTTTTATTCATTATTATTATTGTCTTATTATTATTATTATTATTATTATTATTATTATTATTATTATTATTATTATGGTAATAATAATAATAATAATAATAATAATAATGATAATAATAATAATAATTGTTTACAAAAAAAAGCACTCCATGTACTGCCAAATTATGCAAAGCTATTGTTTTCCTCTATTATTTTTTCCTAATTTAAATCAATTCGCCATATAGGAAACAAGTTAAAATTATATATATAAAAAAGCTAGACATACATATGTGTGTATGTATATATATATACATTCATATACAGTTTATATATATATATATATATATATATATATATATATATATATATATATATATATATATATATATATATATATTTATTTATATATAAATAATAAATTGGAAGTAAAAACACAATAGGCCTAGAAAATTTATATATATATATATATATATATATATATATATATATATATATATATATATATATATATATATATATATAATAAATTGGAAGTACAAATGATGATAATAATGATAAAAATATTAATAATAATAATAATAATAATAATAATGAAATACTAGTAATAATAATAATAAAATAATAATAGTAATAAAAATAATTAATAAAATATTTTTTTGATTATTATAATTTTATTATTATTATTATTGTTTTAATATTATTATAATGTTATTATTTTTCTTTATTATTATTATTGCCTTATTATTGTTATTATGGTAATAATAATAATAATAATACTAATAATAATAATAATAATAATAATTGTTTACAAAACCCCGCACTCCATGTACTTCCAAATTATGCAAAGCTATTGTTTTCCTCTATTATTTTTTCATAATTTAAAACAATTTGCCACATAGGAAACAAGTTGAAATTATATATATATATACAAAATCTAGACTTATTAAAGAAAACTAGCCTGGTTTCCTTACTAAACGACCTGGAACTGAAATCGTCAACAATTAGTTTAAGTTAGGTTAAGCAAACAGAAGTTTGTGATGTCAGCGTACATTTGATGTATATTCAAAATTTATACTAAATTAAAAATGGAGTGATTACTCAAAATTGTCACCATTTGTGTATTACATATAGTATGGAAAATGGAATAATTACTCCATTTTTAATTTAGTATATATTTTGAATATACAGTATATCAAATATACGCTGGCATCAGAAACATTTTGGTTAACTATGTTTACGATGTCAGTTCCAGATCGTATAGCGAGGAAACCAGGATGTGTTTTATTATATATATATTTCTAGCATTTTTTATAATTTTAACTTGTTTCCCATTTGAAGAATTGTTTAAAATATGAAAAACTAACAGAGAAAAACAATTGGCTTTGCATAATTTGGCAGCATGTGGAGTGAGGAGTTTTGTAAACAAATATTATTATTATTATTATTATTATTATTATTATTATTATTATTATTATTATTAGTAGTAGTAGTAGTAGTAGTAGTAGTAATAGTAGTAGTAGTAGTAGTAGTAATGATAAAAACAATATTATTGCAAGATTCCTTTAGTTAGTACATCCTGGGTTGAGCTAAGCTAGACCGTGGTTCAACTATCGACTTGTAGCCTTCGTACTAAAAACCAGAGTCAATACAGATGCTTCAAACAACCTCCTTGCTTAATTAATCGTGTTTACGGATATTTTAGTACCGAATTAATTGCTCACAATTTAATATTGTCCCCATGCTCCTCCGTTATGGCAAGGGGCACATGTGCTACGTGTCGTCCATGTCTTCTTGATTCGCTCCGAAAACGGTTAACAGTTTAATTAGAGTACAAAAATCTACCCGAAAAAAAAAATATTTTCATTCTTCAACATGAAAATTAAGAACACTATTCAATATACAAAAATAATATATTTCGCAATAGAATCGAAAAGATTTGTCCTAGTTGAATGATTTCAAATCATATATTTTCGCTAAGTAGAATCCGAAATTGGAGCTACTTACTGTACCTACTCGCTAGATTTATTGTTATTATTATTATCATTATTATTATTATTATAATTATTATTAGCTTCTGAGGATATAAAAGAAGGCAATACTGATTGAAATAATTTCATAATTTCATACCTAGTACTACATGCAGATGTGACTGGGTGGTGAGAATAAATGAAAGAAATCTTATGCTTCACATTGTAAGAACTAACTGAACGACAGTGCAAGAGATTAATACCCAGATCAAGAAACAGAAATCTAATAGACCGTTATTTTTTCCCAACATTTTATTTCTAATAATAATAATGATAAGCAACATTTGCTTGTTGGAGTTGTAGCCACGCGTGGCGCCATTGATAATGGCATCTTTAATTATTAATTCGAGCCTATTGGTAAAATGAGAGAGAAAAAATAAATGTTATTTTACTTACAGCTAATATTGGTGTCTCCATTTCTGGTGTCTTCACTTGCGGGGGAAAATTAGTGACGCACACAACAATAGAAGAGTTCACTCCTCAGGACCTGCTGGCACAATACTGAATTTTGGTTATTAAAGTCGAGGCCGAAGCGAAAGGATTAAGCATAGACCAATAGAATCTTGGATTTTGGCTTTAGCTGAAGTAGGTGTTTCTTTTATAAATCTAAAATGTCCTTTTTATTTATGTTTTTCTTTTACTATCAACTCATCACCAAAATAAAAACAATGACAAAAAAAAAATATAAATATCTATAGACAAGTGTTGATGAAAATACATTTTGGTTTTTATTAAGATTTTGAGTGGTGAAATGTTTATTTAATAGTTGTTGGCAACTTATGGGGGTGGGGGTGTGGGTGGGGGTGGGGGTTGTAACTAACTATTGACTCAAATTCATTCGAGAAAAATCTGTGAGTCTTCCTTGTAAAATTTTAATTAAAGAACCCACGTGGTGAAAAGGAGATAAAAAATTTTGCCGAAGTTACCCATTTGATAAAATTAGTCAGAAATACTTTTTAATTGATTCAGGCTTTTGCCTAAGCAGTGATTTCATTTCGGACACAAGCATCCGTGAAATTCTATTAAAATCTAGTATAGAATATGGGCTGGCCTATAAAATTAATGGACAGCACAGGCAACGTTTCAAGTAGGCCTACGTTGTGCAATTATTATCATCATCATATGCAAGTGCTTAAAGGCATTTGTGAAGTAGAGATCTGTTGGAATCCAATAAATGGCAAACTACACCTGAATTCATCTCGGCGATGAACGACTGTGTTGATATAATGAATTCAAACAACATGTAAAGAGAGGAATGGTTTTTGGATTAATCAAGAGTCTCAAATACTTTTAAAAGGTCATGAAGGGAACGACTTCCTTAATAGTAAAATCACAGAAAACGAGATTATTGAACAAATTTAAAAAAAAAAAAAAATAAAGGCATAATCCTTTCTACCAAGTCAATTATTTATCTTTCTAATATATATATATATATATATATATATATATATATATATATATATATATATATATATATATATATATATATATATATATATCAACAACACATGAATTATGTCGAATCAAGACTGCCAATGGAGGTCATACGAATTTCAAGTTTTGTCTTAGGCCTTTGATTCTGAGAAAACTTATGTAAAAATAATAATAATAAAAAAAGATATTGCAAACAGTAACAATCATTAGTTGACAAATGAGTCTGTGTGCAATTCGAAATTGATAATTGGCATTAAAGATATACATGAGCTGTGCTCTTCAATTCTTAGCCAGACTAACGTTTCTGTTCTGCCTAAATTGTCTGACTCCAAACTTTCTTTTCTGTGAACAGCAGCAGCTACAGCACCGAAATGTAAATTATGCTTATCATTTATCACATGTAGAGAAACAATTAAAGCAAAGAAAAAGAAATATCGACTAGGATCTTACTTAAAATAGCATTCAAGCTAGACCTATTGGAAATGGATGTACAGTACAGTCTGTCTGTCTGTATGTATAGTAAGACCCGGGCTCTTACACAAGGTAAGGCAATCTATACAGACAGACTGTACTGTACATCCATTTCCAATAGGTCTAGCTTGAATTCTATTTAAGGTAAAATCAAAGTCGATTTTAAGTAGCACATACAAGGCGCCACGCGTGAATAAGGTCAATAAGCAAAACTACAACTCCGTTATGCAAATGTTGATTATCATGATAATAGTAATAATAATCTTTGCCATTCTATGGTGAAATATTATAATTCGCAATAGAATCGCAAAGATTGGTCCTAATTTAATGATGTCGAATCATACATTTTCACTATGCAGAATCTGACAATTGGAGCTACGTGTACTTACTCGCTATATTTATTGTTATTATTATTATTATTTTTATTTTATTATTATATTATTATTATTTTTATTTTATTATTATATTATTATTATTATTATTATTATTATTATTATTATTATTATTATTATAGATATTATCATAATAATAATAATAATAATAATA
>NC_090750.1:84878434-84888434 GCF_036898095.1 Palaemon carinicauda
CCTTTAAAACCTTTTGCTTGGTTATGTGAGGTATCTGATTTTTCCAGTTTAAATGTTTAAAGGTCGCTCATGAATGGCAAAGGCAAGGGAGTGACATTGCCCTATCGAGCAGGACAATGCCCTAGAGACTGACCATATATACATATGATCAGCGCCCAAGCAATGAAGGCAAAGCAGGTATTGTAATTCATAAAACAAATAGGTTACTGTGGCCTGATTGGTAACGTCTCTGCCTGCTATTTGCCAATCGGGGGTTCGAGTCCCGCTCAGACTCGTTAGTGCTATTAGTGTGAGCTAAGGTTTGGGGGTTTGGGTGAGCCTATAGGTCTTTCTGCTGAGTCATCAGCAGCCATTGGCTGGCCCTCCCTGGTCCTAGCTTTGGTGGAGAGGAGGCTTTGGCGCTGATCATATAATATATGGTCAGTCTCTAGGGCATTGTCCTGATTGCTAGGGCAATGTCACTATCCTTTGCTTCTGGCATTCATGAGCGACCTTTAGACCTTTAGATGTTCCTTAATGGATGCCATGTACTTGCTCTGTAGTTTGTTAGCAAGTGCCCTTTAACATTAATGTTAGACGTAGGCAGAGTTCCCCTTTGAGTGGAATATCCTCTTCCTCCATAAAGCTGATTTGGTGAAGCTTAAAAGCCTTTCGAATTAATATACATCGTTTCCTTCTTTCTGATTTTTTTTTTTTTTTTTTGTTTGCTATTTATTTCGATGATATTTTCGGATTCTCGCCCCTTTTGGACTGTTGGCCCATTCTTGATTTTTGTTTGAAAAAGAAGAGTTTTGTAAAATACTCAAATAAAGAGAGGAAAGCACTTACACATGTAGGTACAAACTTCATTTAATAGAAGCAAAGACGTAAAAAAGAGAAGTTTCTGCACGCCATGTTGGTCCTGAAAATCAGTGAACAAAATAGACCGGAGAAGAAAGGGGGGGGGAGACATTGCTGTCTTGGTGTAAGAAATTATCTGGCTTTATAACTTCAAAATACATTGGGAGGTATTCATAAAAATGAAGGATATCCTTGTAAGCATGAGGTAGAAGTACAAGGTAATTCTCTGAAGCAAAAGGTAGAAGTATAAGCAAATCTTTCTTTTCATATTCATAATGATTACCTTTTACTTGCGAGGATATCCTCCAAGCAGAAGTAAAAGGTTGACTCGTGTTTCGGGAGCGCTTAATTACATGTTGGAACTTGTAAAATTTCATTTGTGCTGTCAAGATAAGATAGAGTTTAGTATTTATAATATGCATTTAATGCCCTGTTTTTACTTGTATTAAATTAAGTTTACGCATCAGAAAGAACACAGACGCCGCCGCGCTTTCCCCCAAAGCCTCGCTGGCGACATCTATCCCCCACCCCTTGCATTAGAAGTTCTTTGACCTCTTTTTAGCTCCCCCACCCCTTCCATTAGAAGTTCTGTGACCTCTTTTTAGCTCCCCCACCCCTTCCATTAGAAGTTCTGTGACCTCTTTTTAGCTCCCCCACCCCTTGCATTAGAAGTTCTTTGACCTCTTTTTAGCTCCCCCACCCCTTCCATTAGAAGTTCTGTGACCTCTTTTTAGCTCCCCCACCCCTTCCATTAGAAGTTCTGTGACCTCTTTTTAGCTCCCCCACCCCTTGCATTAGAAGTTCTTTGACCTCTTTTTAGCTCCCCCACCCCTTGCATTAGAAGTTCTTTGACCTCTTTTTAGCTCCCACACCCCTTGCATTAGAAGTTCTTTGACCTCTTTTTAGCTCCCACACCCCTTGCATTAGAAGTTCTTTGACCTCTTTTTAGCTCCCACACCCCTTGCATTAGAAGTTCTTTGACCTCTTTTTAGCTCCCCCACCCCTTCCATTAGAAGTTCTGTGACCTCGTTTTAGCTCCCCCACCCCTTCCATTAGAAGTTCTGTGACCTCTTTTTAGCTCCCCCACCCCTTCCATTAGAAGTTCTGTGACCTCTTTTTAGCTCCCCCACCCCTTGCATTAGAAGTTCTTTGACCTCTTTTTAGCTCCCACACCCCTTGCATTAGAAGTTCTTTGACCTCTTTTTAGCTCCCACACCCCTTGCATTAGAAGTTCTTTGACCTCTTTTTAGCTCCCCTATCCCTTGCATTAGAAGTGCTTTGACCTCTTTTTAGCTCCCACACCCCTTGCCTTAGAAGTTCTTTGACCTCTTTTTAGCTCCCACACCCCTTGCATTAGAAGTTCTTTGACCTCTTTTTAGCTCCCCTATCCCTTGCATTAGAAGTTGTTTGACCTCTTTTTAGATCCCCCACTCCTTGCATTAGAATTTCTTTGACCTCTTTTTAGCTTCCCCACCCCTTGCCTTAGAAGTTCTTTGACCTCTTTTTAGCTCTCCCACCCCTTGCATTAGAAGTTCTTTGACCTCTTTTTAGCTCCCCCACCCCTTGCATTAGAAGTTCTTTGACCTCTTCTTAGCTCCCCCACCCCTTGCATTAGAAATTCTTTGACCTCTTTTGAGCTCCCCCACCCCTTGCATTAGAAGTTCTTTGACCTCTTTTTAGCTCCCACACCCCTTGCATTAGAAGTTCTTTGACCTCTTCTTACCTCCCCCACCCCTTGCATTAGAAGTTCTTTAACCTCTTTTTAGCTCCCACACCCCTAGCATTAGAAGTTCTTTGACCTCTTTTGAGCTCCCACACCCCTTGCATTAGAAGTTCTTTGACCTCTTTTTAGCTCCCACACCTCTTGCATTAGAAGTTCTTTGACCTCTTTTTACCTCCCCCACCCCTTGCATTAGAAGTTCTTTGACCTCTTTTTAGATCCCACACCCCTTGCATTAGAAGTTCTTTGACCTCTTTTTACCTCCCACACCCCTTGCATTAGAAGTTCTTTGACCTCTTTTTACCTCCCCCACCCCTTGCATTAGAAGTTCTTTGACATCTTTTGAGCTCCCACACCCCTTGCATTAGAAGTTCTTTGACCTCGTTTTAGCTCCAACACCCCTTGCATTAGAAGTTCTTTGACCTCTTTTTACCTAACCCCACCCCTTGCATTAGAAGTTCTTTGACCTCTTTTTAGCTCCCACACCCCTTACATTAGAAGTTCTTTGACCTCTTTTTAGCTCCTACACCCCTTGCATTAGAAGTTCTTTGACCTCTTTTTAGCTCCCCCACCCCTCGCATTAGAAGTTCTTTGACCTCTTTTTTAGCTCCCCCACCCTTGCATTAGAAGTTCTTTGACCTCTTTGTAGCTCCCACACCCCTTGCATTGGAAGTTCTTTGACTTCTTTTTAGCTCCCACACCCCTTGCATTAGAAGTTCTTTGGCCTCTTTTTAGCTCCCACACCTCTAGTATTAGAAGTTCTTTGACCTCTTTTTAGCTCCCACACCTCTAGCATTAGAAGTTCTTTGACTTCTTTTTAGCTCCCACACCTCTAGCATTAGAAGTTCTTTGACCTCTTTTTAGCTCCCACACCCCTTGCATTAGAAGTTCTTTGACCTCTTTTTAGCTCCCCTATCCCTTGCATTAGAAGTTGTTTGACCTCTTTTTAGCTCCCCCACTCCTTGCATTAGAATTTCTTTGACCTCTTTTTAGCTTCCCCACCCCTTGCCTTAGAAGTTCTTTGACCTCTTTTTAGCTCTCCCACCCCTTGCATTAGAAGTTCTTTGACCTCTTTTTAGCTCCCACACCCCTTGCATTAAAAGTTCTTTGACCTCTTTTTAGCTCCCACACCCCTCGTATTAGAAGTTCTTTGACCTCTTCTTACCTCCCCCACCCCTTGCATTAGAAGTTCTTTGACCTCTTTTTAGCTCCCACACCCCTTGCATTAGAAGTTCTTTGACCTCTTCTTACTTCCCCCACCCCTTGCATTAGAAGTTCTTTGACCTCTTTTTAGCTCCCACACCCCTAGCATTAGAAGTTCTTTGGCCTCTTTTGAGCTCCCACACGCCTTGCATTAGAAGTTCTTTGACCTCTTTTTAGTTCCCACACCTCTTGCATTAGAAGTTCTTTGACCTCTTTTTACCTCCCCCACCCCTTGCATTAGAAGTTCTTTGACCTCTTTTGAGCTCCCACACCCCTTGCATTAGAAGTTCTTTGACCTCTTTTTAGCTCCCACACCCCTTGCATTAGAAGTTCTTTGACCTCTTTTTAGCTCCCACACCCCTTGCATTAGAAGTTCTTTGACCTCTTTTGAGCTCCCACACCCCTTGCATTAGAAGTTCTTTGACCTCTTTTGAGCTCCCACACCCCTTGCATTAGAAGTTCTTTGACCTCTTTTTACCTCCCCCAGCCCTTGCATTAGAAGTTCTTTGACCTCTTTTTAGCTCCCACACCCTTTGCATTAGAAGTTCTTTGACCTCTTTTTAGCTCCCACACCCCTCACATTAGAAATTCTTTGACCTCTTTTTAGCTCCTACACCCCTCGTATTAGAAGTTCTTTGACCTCTTTTTAGCTCCACCACCCTTGCATTAGAAGTTCTTTGACCTCTTTTTAGCTCCCCCACCCCTCGCATTTGAAGTTCTTTGTCCTCTTTTTAGCTCCCCCATCCTTGCATTTGAAGTTCTTTGACCTCTTTGTAGCTCCCACATCCCTTGCATTAGAAGTTCTTTGACCTCTTTTTAGCTCCCACACCCTTTGCATTAGAAGTTCTTTGACCTCTTTTTAGCTCCCCCATCCCTTGCATTAGAAGTTCTTTGGCCTCTTTTTAGCTCCCCCACCCCTTGCATTAGAAGTTCTTTGACCTCTTTGTAGCTCCCACACCCCTTGCATTAGAAGTTCTTTGACCTCTTTTTAGCTCCCACACCCTTTGCATTAGAAGTTCTTTGACCTCTTTTTAGCTCCCACATCCCTTGCATTAGAAGTTCTTTGACCTCTTTTTAGCTCCCACATCCCTTGCATTAGAAGTTCTTTGACCTCTTTTTAGCTCCCCCACCCCTTGCATTAGAAGTTCTTTGACCTCTCTTTAGCTCCCCCACCCCTTGCATTAGAAGTTCTTTGACCTCTCTTTAGCTCCCCCACCCCTCGCATTAGAAGTTCTTTGACCTCTTTTTAGCTCCCACACCCCTTGCATTGGAAGTTCTTTGACTTCTTTTTAGCTCCCACACCCCTTGCATTAGAAGTTCTTTGGCCTCTTTTTAGCTCCCACACCTCTAGTATTAGAAGTTCTTTGACCTCTTTTTAGCTCCCACACCTCTAGCATTAGAAGTTCTTTGACTTCTTTTTAGCTCCCACACCTCAAGCATTAAAAGTTCTTTGACCCCCTTACCTCAAGCATTAGAAGTTTTTTGACCTCTCTTTATAGCTCCCACACCTATAACATTAGAAGTTCTTTGACCTCTCTCTTTAGCTCCCACACTTCTAGCATTAGAAGTTCTTTGACATATATTTCTAGGTTCCATACTTTTAGCATTAGAGGGACTTCGATCTATATTTTGAGGTACCTTACTTCTAGCATTAGAGGCTCTTTATTTTTAGGTGTCTTAACTCTGGCATTAGAGGCTCCTCTTCGCTGTTCTCTCCTGTTTTCTAGTTTTCAAGATCTTCTTTCATTAGATTAACTGTTACTTTCAAGATTTCATTGTCTCTTTTCCTTAGTTCGTCAGTGTCCTTCTAGATTTCAAAAGAGATTTCAGTGCCGCGAGTCCTCACTTCGTCAGATTCCTCAGGGAAATCGAAGGCATTTATTCTTTACCTATCTGGGCAATGAGTAAAGAGATGAATACTATCGATTTCTCCGCATACACTATCATGCCAAAGTAAATGACGAGCAACATGATATATTTACCAATGTCGTCTGGATATGTCCTTACTTCAATGGCGAATTTTGGGACAATCCTGTTGAAGAACTACACGTCACTCACCGTTCAGTTGAACCATTCTGCCTCCATCCTCATTCCCCGCAATCAGTTTTTGCACTATACAAAGCTTCGTACTTTTTCCAAGAGTCTCCTTTAATAAGATCGTCGCAAAAGCCCAAGCAAAGGATCCTTCAAGGCGCATACATTATGATCTTCAAAGCTCAGCTGCCAACGGAAGATCCCGTGTCTTTCTATAGGTCGGGCGATATAAAAAGAACGATCGGCAACTTCGGCAGCAACCAAAACCATCTGTAGTTGATGGTGTTCCGAGGACGTAACACATAATTCTTACCGGTAGCTTCCTATTCCGCCAGAACGCGATATCTGTGAGTTAAGTGAAATCCTTCTCCCAGTCATCAACTCATTTCCTCTTACACCTATTGACGCGCAATTCTTTGGTTAGATTTCGCCAGCTACATACAGATCATGTGAGGTGTTGCAGGCTACGTTTGAAAAAATGAAGATCAAGTCTTCAGAAGTCATTTGAAGCTCGGGGAGGAGTTGTTCAGGACTGCTCCTGGAAATTTCAGTTCTGGAGTCATTCAGAAATCTATGTTAAGTATACGGCTATGTCCTTTGAAGACTTTTGGAAATTCGTTAAAGTTTTCTTCCGAAACCGTTCTGGAGACATTCAGAATTCCATGCTTAGTCTATGACTATTTTTTCTGAAGCCATTTGGAAATCCGGGAAAGTTTTCTTCCGATACCATTCTGAGATTCCGATCTGGAGGCATTCAGAATTCCCTGCTAAGTCTATGGCTATTTCTTCTGAAGCTATTTGGAAATCCGAGAATATTTTCCGAATTTTTTTAGGACTCGCGAAAAATTCCATTCTTGTTTTATAACAACAACAACAACAACAACAACAATAATAATAATAAGAATGATAATGAAATAATGATGATAATAATAATAACTATAATAATAATAACAATAATAATAAACTACGTGATTTGATTTATGGATTTGAGTTGAAAAGTTTTGAAGACGCTAAACGCTGAACTTTGCAGTTTGAAGGAAACTTTAAGATACCCGGACGAAGGGCGAAGGGTAATTGAGAATTGAAATAGTTGATTTCAGCTAAATTATTTCAGGTTTGGCATTTAGAACAATCTATTTCTGGTATGAATCGATATATATATATATATATATATATATATATATATATATATATATATATATATATATATACATATATATAGTTTATATATGTGTATATACATGCATGTATATAAGCTTTTGCAGTATATGAATATTCTGTGTAAATATGTATATTTATACGATGTATATATATACATATATATACATATATATATATATATATATATATATATATATATATATATATATACACATACATATATGATATATATATATATATATATATATATATATATATATATATATATATAAATATATACTGTATATATAAACTATATTTATATATTATATGAATACAGTATATTTGCATGTACTGTACACACACACACACACACACACACACACACACACATATATATATATATATATATATATATATATATATATATATATATATATATATATATATATATATATACATACATACATACATATATACTCTTTGTACATACATACATCCCTAAATACAGCAGCCTTCGTATTCTCCAAACTGTTTATACATGCAAAAGCGAATGTAAAATGCATATCACCAAGTTATGGCTTAACCTTGATATTTCATCGAGATTCCAGGTGTGGACAAGATATCTGTCTGCAAGCCAGTGTACATTTTGTTCTTCAAAACGGAATAACATCTTGAAATCACGATCAAGTGTGGGTAAACGGGGCATGTATTGTTTAACATGCCTCACATCCACAAAATCTGCCATTGTGCTGAGAATCGGACAGAACAACCTTTCTCTTCGAACTGCAGTCTGCTACTGACCAGACTCAACTTTTTCGAAGCATATGCTCTTTATATGAAGTAAAGGGTCTTCTTTATGTATAACCATTTACTTTTATGTGATTATAAGGATGTGCTTTTGCTCTAAAAGTAGAAGCTTTTGCTTGAAATCTTTATGAATAAAATTAGAAGGATTTCCTTCATATTTTGCAAGTATAAGCATATCCTTTTCTTTATGAATACCGCCCATTAACGTGTTTCGTTGGATGAAATAAAGACTTTCTTAGATCGTAGTGCTCTGCAAGAATAAATAAATTATATTTAAGATCTTTTTCTTATGATGATCTTTGGAAGAATTATTGAAGAGTTCAATAACGTAAAGTCCAGTGAAACTTATGTAAACTAGATATGAAAACAGGTGTAGGACAGAGACTTGGATTAATAATGAACTTTCTCATTTCCGCCTGTTCTAAGCGTCTCTCTCTCTCTCTCTCTCTCTCTCTCTCTCTCTCTCTCTCTCTCTCTCTCTCTCTCTCTCTCTCTACCAGACACTTCTTACAAACATACCCGAGAAGGTGTTTGATAGGATAGTTGAAATTAAGATAATTTGCATTGAAGTAAAACCTTACGAATTGTGTGTATATATATATATATATATATATATATATATATATATATATATATATATATATATATATATATATATATATATATAAAAATAAATTATATATATACATGTGTGTGTGGCAGAATGTACAGTATCCATCTACTTAGAACCACCATTGCTTTAATAGGTCGCAGTATTCTTGCTGTAGCTTCTCAACGAACTCCTCCACTTTAAAACTATCATCTAATTATGGCCTTAATTTCCATAAACACTTTTATAAATGGCAACGTCTGCTTATTCAGATTTTGGGTACAAAGCAAAGGTTAATGAAATAACCTATTCCATTTTGTGAAAGGTACCTGAAGCGAGATTCTCTCTCTCTCTCTCTCTCTCTCTCTCTCTCTCTCTCTCTCTCTCTCTCTCTCTCTCTCTCTCTCTCTCTCTCTCTCTCTCTCTCTCTCTCTCTCATAAAGACTTAAATGGACAAGAACAGTTTTATTTGTTATGAAAATGTCTTGTTGGCTTTTTAAAAATATTCAAATGGAAGTCTGTCTTTTGGAGTCTTGAAATATATATATATATATATATATATATATATATATATATATATATATATATGTATATATATACATACATATATATAAAGTATATATAGTATATATATAATATATATATATATATATATAGAGAGAGAGAGAGAGAGAGAGAGAGAGAGAGAGAGAGAGAGAGAGAGAGAGAGAGAGAGAGAGAGAGAGAGATCCCTTACAGTGTGTTTAGGCTAAACGCAATTTTTGAGGTCTTCAATATATGAAGAATCTTTATTTCACCTAAATATTATATAAATAATATACAGATTATACAGATTAACATGAGGGAATCGATTGCTAACCTTTCTTCGTTAATACAAATGTGTTGATTATCATTTGTTTCCCCATTATATTCATTTTTTGATTTTCAGCTCTTCCAGAATTTAATTTTCTCTTCCATACCCTCTTCCCTCTTTTGATGTTTTTCTCTTTTTAATCTTTTGAGCATCCTCCTCCCTCTCCTCCACCCTCTCCCTCTCTTCACTCTCCCTCTCTTCTCCTTCTCTTCACTCTCCCAACACCTTACCTCCTCTTCTTAAGTGTACGATAGTGCTGTGATGACTCTCCCATGCTAGATAAGTCTATCTTTATTCATGGCTTTTGCATACGCTACGCAGATCCAAGACACCTACGCTTTATGGAAGTTACATTAGACAGCGAGGCTGGAATTGGCTCCTTCAATTATGGATAATGAGGAAGGTTCATTGCTTCCCCAGGTGCTGGTTTAAATATTTCGTCTTCAATTCCATGACTTTTTATCTCAATTTCGGAGGCTGTTGCGAAGATGCTGAAATGAACAGATGGGAGATTTATTGATCTTTGTTTTCCAGAAGTTGACATTTAGTCTTCTGTTTTAATCTTCTGAGTTTTATAATTCAATTATTTTTATTTTTTCTGATTTTTGCATTTAAAATTATGTTGGGGATTGTTTTTATCTGTAATGGAATCCTGCACTGTTAAAAATTTTCCGTAAAAAACTGTAAAAATCTGGCATTTTTGTTGCCAGACATTTACCGTTTAAAAAACGGATATACTGAAGTAAAGAGATGATATTACGGTCACCAACCCGTAAAAGATAATAACAAAGTATGGTAAAATTACGGTCCT
>NC_090750.1:84893434-84902067 GCF_036898095.1 Palaemon carinicauda
ATATATATATATATATATATATGTGTGTGTGTGTGTGTGTGTGTGTGTGTGTGTGTGTGTGTTCGTTCGTTGAAATCTTGCAGCTTGTCGATAAAGCTATTACCCTAGGTATCTTTCCGTGTGTCCGCGTAACTCTCTTTGCAATTGTTTCACAATACTTTTTCATTAAACTTTCGCCGTTGAGGCAAATTTTCCCTAAAAACTGCACCGAAGTTTTAATTATGTATTTTAGCCTGAAAATATACAGAGATGCTTTCATGCTGCAAGTAAACCTGATAAGAAGGGTTCATTGTTTATGCGTGTATGTGTGAGCCAACTGCTGTACGTTCGTGTGTGCGTATGATGTGTGCGTATACTGCACGTTGTGTGCGTGTGTCTTTTCACGGCGGAAGCTAGTGGAAAGTTCTGGCTGACTGAACGAGGAAAGAGGAATAGCTGAAAATAAGAGTAATGCAGGCAGGAAAAGAAGCGAGTAATTTATGCTTTATTCGGAAACTCTGCGATATTAATTTATTTAGACACACTCATTACCAGAATGAGTACTTAGTATTGCTCATGCAGAAAAGTAGGTATAAATAGAATTAAGTTTAACATCAAACTATCGTATTAACTCTTAAGATCTATTATTATCCTCATGCACTGCTGGATAGAGACGTGCTCAATGAAGACTTTTTAAGAAGAGAGGCAGCTCTTCTAAGAGAAGGACACTCCAAAATCAAACCATTATTCTCTAGTCTTGGGTAGTGCCATAGCCTCTGTACCATGGTCTTCCACTGTCTTGGGTTAGAGTTCTCTTGCTTGAGGGTACACTTGGGCACACTATTCTATCTAACTTCTCTTCCTCTTGTTTTGTTAAAGTTTTTATAGTTTGTAAAGTGATATTTATTTTAATATTGTTGCTCTTCTTAGAATATTTTAATTTTCCTTGTTCCCTTTCGTCAGTGAGCTATTTTCCCTGCTGAAGCCCCTGGTTGAATAGCATCCTGCTTTTCCAACTAGGGTGGTAGCTTAGCAAGTAATAATAATAATAATAATAATAATAATAATAATAATAATAATAATAATAATAATAATAATAATAATAATAATAATAATAATAATAATAGAAAGTCAACATATAAAATTATTCCTCTGCATTGTGTTTTGTTTGATAATGCTTGTGATCTCATAAAAACGTTTTTAAAGTGATTGGTAGCTAGTGTTGTATACATCACGGGTACACCACCAAAGAAAACTGATTAATTCTTGCCTATTGCAAGTGTCTCTTAAATTCCAAAATGTGAAATCATTTCTTGAAGAAAGATGCAATATCTTTTTTTAGTTTTTTATAATTTATATATGAAAGATCCAATTTAATTCTGTTGCTGGTTTAAAGGTATTTTATTTTGATTGTTCATTACTTTTCTTGTAGTTTATTTATATCCTTGTTGCCTTTCCTCACTGGGCTATTTTTTGCTATTGGAGCCCTTCGGCTTGTAGCATCCTGCTTTTCCAACTAGGGCTGTAGCTTAGCTTGTGAAAATAATAATGTCATAGTTTCATTAAGTTTTTTTGTCATAATGAGAGATATAAACAAATAATGTAGCATGTGGGGGGGCGTCCTCTGTTATGGAGTTGGACGGTCAGTGAGTTTAGATTTTGCTTTTGTAAACGACAACCTTTAAAACTGCATTTGACAGTAGCATTGTCCTTCTGAAAAAGTTCCATATATGGACCAACTCACATATGTTTAAATGTAGCTCTATAGAAATGGAATGTGGACTTATCACAGATTATATATATATATATATATATATATATATATATATATATATATATATATATATATATATATATACATATGTATATATTATATATATATAGATAACATATATATATATATATATATAAATTTGTTTATATATATATATATATATATATATATATATATATATATATATATATGTATATAAATATATATACTATATATATATATATAGTAGGGAGTAGTAAAAAATAGAGGGTTGGGCATGAATGTAAAGAGAGTTCTATATGAGAAAGTGATTGTACCAACTGTGATGTATGGATCGGAGTTGTGGGGAATGAAAGTGATGGAGAGACAGATATTGAATGTGTTTGAGATGAAGTGTCTGAGGAGTATGGCTGGTGTATCTCGAGTAGATAGGGTTAGGAACGAAGTGGTGAGGGTGAGAACGGGTGTAAGAAATGAGTTAACGGCTAGAGTGGATATGAATGTGTTGAGGTGGTTTGGCCATGTTGAGAGAATGGAAAATGGCTGTCTGCTAAAGAAGGTGATGAATGCAAGAGTTGATGGGAGAAGTACAAGAGGAAGGCCAAGGTTTGGGTGGATGGATGGTGTAAAGAAAGCTCTGGGTGATAGGAGGATAGATGTGAGAGAGGCAAGAGAGCGTGCTAGAAATAGGAATGAATGGCGAGCGATTGTGACGCAGTTCCGGTAGGCCCTGCTGCTTCCTCCGGTGCCTTAGATGACCGCGGAGGTAGCAGCAGTAGGGGGACTCAGCAGTATGAAGCTTCATCTGTGGTGGAAATGTGGGAGGTTGGGCTGTGGCACCCTAGCAGTACCAGCTGAACTCGGCTGAGTCCCTGGTTAGGCTGGAGGAACGTAGAGAGTAGAGGTCCCCTTTTTTGTTTTGTTTCTTGTTGTTGTCGGCTACCCCCCAAAATTGGGGGAAGTGCCTTTGGTATATGTATGTATATATATATATATATATATATATATATATATATATATATATATATATATATATATATATGTATGTATTTATATGTATAATATATACATATATACATATATATATATGTATATATATATATATATATATATATATATATATATATATATATATATATATATATATATATATATATATATACACATTTATATATATATATATATATACAGAGAGAGAGAGAGAGAGAGAGAGAGAGAGGAGAGAGAGAGAGAGAGAGAGAGAGAGAGAGAGAGAGAGAGAGAGAGAGAGAGAGAGACCTTATTGTCTCTGAGATATCTTTATGTAAATAAAACCATTAGACTACTACAATGCGTTGATTGCCGTCACAAGATATGCTATTACAGTTAGTTTATTATGCAAAATTTTTGGCCTGCGACAATTCCTATTAATGCTCTCCAATTACTGTCACTTTATATTCTCCTTCTCATCATTAGATCTAGTTATTACGAAATTCATATCGCAATTTACATCCTCCACATTCTCCTAGTTATAAAACACTTTTCAAGGAATTAAGGTAAAATATAATAGTCTGATGTGATGATCATATCATAGGTGTTTCTAAGCGTCTGTGTTATATCCAGACATTTCACGACACTTTCACACAATTTTGTGCACTAAAAGTTTCTTATTATGAAAATATATGTTGGTCTACTTGTAAATTTAAACTTTTCATCTTTCGTTATGAAGTTTTTTTCCGTGAGCGATACCATCACCTGAAGACGTTTGCAGTTTGACTGATGCTGTTCAAGTAATTAGCCTGGACAAATTAAAGGAGGTTCCTCAATAAAGATAATTTTTTCATACTTTGGATATATACGTCGTTGTACTCTTAAATTCACACTGCACTTTTCTCTTATGGAATGTTTTTTTTTTTTTTCATGAGTGATATTATCACATGAAAACATTGCAATTTGCCTGATGTTGTTCAAGTAATTAGCCTAAACAATTAAAGAGCCTTTCTCCAATAAAGTTTTTTTTTTTTTTTTTTTTTTTTTTTTTTTTTTTTTTTTTTTTTTTTTTTTTTTTTTTTTTTTTTTTGCAAAAACAGCGTCCCCGCAAGAACACTCAGGAGCACGAGTTTCCAAGGTGTAAATCATCGGAGTGACAAGAATTACTCCCTTTGGTTTTGTCTTTTGTGGGTACGACTCGTCTCGAAGCGAATATTGTTCCCCAGGTACCGTGAGTAGCAACATTTCCTGTTGCAATGCACAGTTAGTTATGAATCTTTAGGCCTCCAGGGGAAACGTTGGCTGCTTGGCAATATTCATCCATAAAATATCATATGGATAGATATTAGCATGCATATGTATGAACGCTATTCTACACACTTGTTTATGTATTCAGCTGAAAAGCTGTTTCATCAAAGTATGATTATTGTGTCTTGTTGGTACCGTCTCTGATTGGTGATCGCCAGACTAGAGTTCGAGTCTGCTCAAGCTCGTTAGTTCCTTTGGTCGCTGCAACTTCCCCATCCTAGTGAGCTAAGGATGGGGGATTTGGGGGAGTCTATATGTCTGTCTGCTGAGTCATTAGCAGCCATTGCCTGGCCCTTGGTCGCTGATCATATGTATATATGGTCAGTCTCCCGGACATTGTCCTGCTTGATAGGGTAATGTCACTCTCCCTTGCCTCTGCCATTCATGAGCGGCCTTTAAACATTTAAAAAAGCATTACCATGCCATTATAACATTCATAGTTAACTACTGAATTGTGGATGAACCCCATATGCAGAAAACTTCCGTCCGTGAAATAAGCCACTTCATGATATAAATTGGAGCTTTTTCAGCAGGAGTACATCAAGCTGTTTTCCACACTGCACATCTACATTATATAGCATGCAATCACACACTTCATCTTAGCCTGAAAGATATCATTATTATAATTGATAGTAGTAGTAGTAGTAGTAGTAGTAGTAGTATAATCATTATTATTGTTAATAATAATGATAGAAGTTATAATGACGATATGTTTGCGTGGGAGGACCTTAAAAATAATTTGGATATTACGAAAATTACATGTGTCACACACGCATATGTGTGTGTATATATATATCACTTAGAGAGGCATGAGAAAAGGAAGGGTAAATGTTTTTGGTGTAAGCAAATGTTGTAGAAATATTCAAATATATATGTTGGAGAGAGAGAGAGAGAGAGAGAGAGAGAGAGAGAAGGACGAGTGGAGAGAGAGACGAGAGAGAGAGAGAGAGAGAGAAGGAGAGAGAGAGAGAGAGAGGACCGAACACTCATGCTTGGGAGTGTCTTCTTCCCTTTTTCCCTTCAGCCTTAAAGAGAGTATTTCATCCTTTACATCGGCATCGAGCGACGGGCCTGGCAATACGTATTTCTTTCTTACTGTTTCTTCCCTTATGCATTTAAATCGCTTCTAGCAAACCCCTCTCCCTCCTCCTCTCCCTCCTCCTCTCCCTCTCTCCCTCAAGCTCTGAACAGCGTTTTCCCATTGCGTGTATAAATCATCTTTTGCCTTTGGAGGAAAGTCGAAATTTTGAGGGTTTTATTTTTTTCTCATTTCTTCAAAGGCTATTTACTTCAAGTGCGTTAGTTTCTTATCTTGAAGTACTTATAGAAGATTAATGATTTATATTAATTGAATTTTTTTTTAGTCTTTTCTCTCTCTCTCTCTCTCTCTCCTCTCTCTCTCTCTCTCTCTCTCTCTCTCTCTCTCTCTCTCTCTCTCTCTCTCTCTGTATACTGTATATTGTATGTGTATGTATATATATATATATATATATATATATATATATATATATATATATATATATATATATATGCGCGTAAAAATCACAGGAAAACGTGATGCTCAGATGCAGAAGAACCACAGGGAAAATGAAAATACAAAATATACACTTAAGTCCTGACTAGTTTCGTGATACTTTCCTCTGAGGAAGTATCACGAAACTAGTCAGGACTTAAGTGTATATTTCGTATTTTCATTTTCCCTGTGGTTCTTCTGCATATATATATATATATATATATATATATATATATATATATATATATATATATATATATATATATATATACAGTATATGTATATATATGTATATATATACATATATAATATACATAAGTATATGTATATTATTATTATTATTAGTATTATTATTATTATTACTAACCAAGCTACAACCTTAGTTGGAAAAGCAAGATGCTATAAGTCCAAGGGCTCCAATAGGGAAAATAGCCCTGTGATTAAAGGAAATAAGAAAATGAATAAATGATGAGAACAAATTAACAATAAATCATTCTAAAAACAGTAACAACGTCAAAACAGATATGTCATATATAAACTATAAAAAGACTCATGCCAGCCTGTTCAACATAAAAACATTTGCTCCAACTTTGAGCTTTTGAAGTTCTACTGATTCAACAACCCGATTAGGAAGATCATTCCACAACATGGTCACAGATGGAATTAAACTTCTAGAATACTGTGTAGTATTGTGTCTCGTGATGGAGAAGCCCTGGCTATTGGGATTAACTGCCTGCCTAGATATATATCATTATCCAGCCTGTAAGGAAAATATTACTGTCCCTGACCTGTGGCATTCATGAGTAACCTTTAAACCTTAATCAGATCAAATTGTTTTCGATAATTTTTTCCCCGTATACCAAGTATGTTTCATCGACTTCAAGTAATAGTGAATTATATATACAAACATATCAATTCTTTTTATAAAATAACTAAAATATTTAAAATTTCTGCAAAACGAAAAACAACTTTTAATGGGAACATTCAGAATTAAAAGTTGCTTTTCGTTTTGCAGAAATTTTAGATATTTTAGTTATTTGATAAAAAGAATTTATGTTTGTATAAACTCGCGGATTTTTTTATGGCTTTATAATTAAGAGAAACTATAAAAAATGGAGAATGCATTTTAATTTGTATAAAGCAAAGGTTTTCCTTACCTTTTTAGTTTCATTTTTTTTTTATGTTTTTTGGAGATTATTTTTCGTTTGTCTTGCTCTATATTCAATTTTTCATGCATTTTACAAGAAAAAAAAATATTTGAACGTTCTTTAACTGTATTTTTACATAGCATTTTTACTAGGACTTAAAATTTTGCCGTAAAAAGGGTAAAAATCCTGGAATAAATGTTGCCAGGCATTTACCGTTTAAACACGGTTATATTGACGTGAAGGAGTATTATTATGGTCACCAACCCGTAAAAGATAATGGATGTTGCGTAAGATTTTTCATAATTCTGACCATCCTTTACATTCAGATCTTCCCGGACAGTTCCATCCTGTTCGTAATACTAGGCATGCAGTTAATTCTAATAGTCAGGCCTTCTCCGTCATGAGAATCAATAATACACAGTACTCTAGATGTTTTATTCCAGCTGTTACCAAGTTGTGGAATGATCTTCCTAATCGGTCAGTTGAATCAGTAGAACTTCAAAAGTTCAAACTTGCAGCGATTGTTTTTTATGTTGAACAGGCTGACATAAGTTTTTTTATAGTTTATATATATATCTGTATTGATGTTTCTGTTTTTAAAATATTTTTTTTTCTCATATCGTTTATTTATTTCCTTATTTCCTTTCCTCACTAGGCTATTTTTCCCTATTGGATCCCTTGGGCTTATAGCATCTTGCTTTTCCAACTAGGGTTGTAGATTAGATAATAATAATAATAATAATAATAATAATAATAATAATAATAATAATAATAATAATAATAATAATAATAATAAAGTAGAGTTAAATGACCGTGTTTTCTCTATTTTACTGAAATACGGCCGAGAACAGTACATTTTTACCGAGAATTTCCTATTGAAATTACGGGTTCTTTTTTTAACAATGAGATTAGCAATATGAAAATAATATATTTTCGCTTAGATTTTTGGTAGAATTGAAACTTGCTGTAGAGTTAAATCACTCTCCTAAACCTGTATCCGATGGGAAATAACATTTATCCAAATTTACGCGAAAGATAATTGCGATTTGCAAGAGATATGAGCTGCGATAATTATAATTCTCCATTTTTTATTATTTTAATAACCGAACTTTGGATAAAATTACCTCGTTATGATTACATAATAGAAATGATAAATATCAAGAGAAATATGTAATGAGTTAAATGATTTTACATGAAGTTGTTTTAATGGCAAAAGCTTTTGTGTAAAATTATTTTATTTTTGCGAGATAGACTCGACAAAAATTAATGACTTTTATTATTCTGTTCGATTATTGTCATTTTGTTTGTTCACAAACACTCTACTGGTAGGGAAAACGTTTATTTGTTTTGCGTATATTCGTATATTTAGTTTTAGTTTATCCTATTTATTTATTTATATATTTTAACATATTGAAGTAAACACTCCACTGGTACGAAAATGTTTATTTATTTGTGCATATTCGTATATTTAGTTTTTTGTTTATCCTATTTATTCACTTATATATATTAAGAAGGAAATAAAGAAATGTGATTTACTTTGAAAGATAAAATCATCTTTTTAAAACATTTATACTTTCCGAGAATATCTTAAACTGTTTCGGCATTTTATTAAGAAAGAACAAATGATAATAAAAGCCTATGAGAGAGAGAGAGAGAGAGAGAGAGAGAGAGAGAGAGAGAGAGAGAGAGAGAGAGAGAGAGAGAGAGAGAGAGAGAGAAATTCCACCCGATCAAAAACCTGATTTTGAATCTTATCGTATTTTTACCGGCAAAGATATCGATGGGGCCATGAACCAGTTCCCTTTCCATGTTTACGTAAGCGGTGGGTCGAATCCTTAGCGAGTTCGTGCGCTGTAAAGCTTAAAGCCAACAATCGATTTTCCATTTTATGGTCTTATGAAGTCAATAAAGACATCCGACTGCCCACACCCTTTTATTTGCCTCGACGTCTGACTCTATGGAG
>NC_090750.1:84902567-84910067 GCF_036898095.1 Palaemon carinicauda
CTACACATGTAAGTGGAGAGTAGAGAGAGAGGAGAGAGAGATGAGAGAGAGAGAGAGAGAGAGAGAGAGATGAGAGAGAGAGAGAGAGAATCACGAATATAATTGAATACGACTGAAAACTATTTTGATGAGAGAGAGAGAGAGTAGAGAGAGATGAGAGAGAGATGAGAGAGAGAGAGAGAGAGAGAGAGAGAGAGAGAGAAGAATCACGATTATAATTGAATACTACTGAAAACTATTTTGATGAGAGAGAGAGAGAGTGTGTGTGAGAGAGAGAGAGTGTGTGAGAGAGAGAGAGAGAGAATCACGATTATAATTGAATACTACTGAAAACTATTTTGATGAGAGAGAGAGAGTGAGAGAGAGAGAGAGAGAGAGAGAGAGAGAGAGAGAGAGAGAGAGAGAGAGAGAGAGAGAGTCAAAGTCAAAGTTAAAAACCTTTATTCCATTATAAAATGGTTATTCTGTTACATAACAATATAGATTATATAAATTATTTACATAAAATTCACAAATAATTGGATTGTAAAAATCTAGGATATATATACCTTCAAGTAAAAATTTTAAAGATTTAAAAAAAAATTAGAGAGAGAGAATCACGATTATAATTGAATACGACTGAAAACTATTTTGATGAGAGAGGAGAGAGGAGAGAGAAGAGAGAGGAAGAGAGAGAGAGAGAGAGTCACGATTATTATTGAATACGACTGAAAACTATTTTGATAGAGAGAGAGAGAGAGAGAGAGAGAGAGAGAGAGAGGAAGAGAGTAGAGAGAAGAGAGGAGAGACGAGAGAGAGAGAGAGAGAGAGGTAAATGGGGTGCTACTATAGCAGTGAGGTCTACCACACCTATAGTGTGAGATCTACCTCCCGTTAGTACTATAGCGTGAGGTCTACTGCTGAATTATTCGTCCCTCATAGATAATGCACATTTCATACATTTGTTTAAGCAATAGACACTTGATTTAAACATTGGGGCAATAGGAGTGGAGAATAATTGTGTACTTCCAGAGATCAGATAATTTTTTTTCCTTTTTCTGAAAGATATGAAATACGAATTAGTCAGATATGTGAAAAATCAAATAATATAGCTAGTCTCAAAGGCAGATAGATATTTATTATTAACTTTTAAGTTTATTTTTAAATATAATGATATTATGATAGAGTGTTGCCAGAGAACCCTTAGTGCTCACATTTTCTTTGTACTGCAGTTCTCCATATGAGACATAGATCTCTTCAAGTTTATTTAAATGTTATTTTCTCTAAAATTCAATGCTCTTAATTTTTCTTATTAAATATTGTGAAAATAACTTACATTCATGCTCTTAATTTTTTCTTTATTTAAAAGGTTATGAGATATTCAATGGTATTATAATTATAAGGTTGTGAGCGAATGTGTTAGCTTCTTAATGAAATAGAAATATTGAAGAATTGGTTGACTGTTGTGATATTCAGCATTTCTGAACTGTCATTGAAAGGAACTGTTTATCAATTTAATTGTATTTTAATGCATTTGATACTAGAAAACGTATTTAAAGGCATGTTTCCCTCAGCATTACAATTTTAGTAATTATAAAGTAGACATATTAACATCACTGTTCTAAAACAAATACTGTATAAAACTACTTGAAAATAGGTGAATATAACTTTCAGAGTAGCCCTCCTATTGTCGTCTATGTGGTATTTCAGAAGGTAGGTAATATCCGATACTATAGCATAGTCATGAATTATTTTTGATTGAAATGTAAGTACAGTATTTATTGTTAACGTTGCTTTTAAAGTGATTCATGGAGGAGTAAAGATATGAAACAGCAGATGCCATATGTAACACAGGCTTTGGTTTACATTTTATATTGACAACCAGCAGGAGGTGGAGTAATATTGTTTGTTAAGAATGTATTTAGGAGCTCCATTTGCTTCCTTTTATATGGGCAGGTCACGTGGACAGGGTAACGTTTTTGATGGATTTGGGCAGTTCATATGTTCGATGGTTAGGTGCGGGGCTCTGGGACGCTGGTCACGCGGTAGACCTCACCCTCCACATGGGTAGGGCGACATATGGCGGTAGACCTCACACTTTAGTAGCACCGGTAAATGGATGTTTTTTGAAATTGTAAAAAAATTAGTACGATTTATGAAGAGGACTATATAAATTAATTTTAAAGGGGACTGAGAAAAGTTGCATTTCTAATTTTGTATCCACTTGTCTAAGTAAAATATCTAAGTTAGATATTAAGGAAAAAATGATAAGCAAGGGAATTGAAATATCTTGTCGGGTGATTTTTTTTCTAGATATACATTTTTTTTTATTTTTTTTTTTATTTTTTTTTTTACTAAAGCAAACCAAGCGGTTTTTGTCTTCTAAAGATCTACGTAAATGAACCCCCAAATCAAAATGCAATATAAATTAATTAGATTTGCATATTGAAGAGAGAAAGGGAAGAAAATAATACAACTTAAAACCTTTGGCTCAAGGCTTCCTGCCGAATAACCTGTACTACAGAAGATGTAGATACTCGGTAGATGGTTAAATCCCGCTGGATTTTGGCTATAAGTATAAGATAATAACAGTGAACGTTGTAAATCCTGTGGATGAAGTTTCTCTTATCATGTGGAGAAAAGCAGCCATACAGAAATGGGGTGGAATGCGAATATGAAATTTTACCTTTTTTTTTTTTTTTTCATTCAACCCTAATGTTTGGAACAATGCATGTAGGAGTGTTTATTTATTCAGAAGTCAGGTGTTTTAAAGCTGCCCTTGGCCCTTGGGTGAGATTACACAGCTGGATTTCGACCCCAACGGGGTTACATGCCGTGTCCGAACCGTAGCTAATGTCCTATCTGATAGGATAACTCCTCCCACAGTCCAACACAGCTGCAAACAGCTTCGCAAATAGCATTCTGATCGACATTAATCCTTGTCTCCAGCAAGGAGCCACTCTCCTATCTGGTAGGATAACTCCTCCCTTAGTCCAACACAGGTGCACACAGCTTCGCAAATCCCTTTATGACCGACATTAATTCTTGTCCCCAGCAAGGAGCCACTCTCCTATCCGGTAGGATAACTCCTCCCACAGTCCAACGCGGCTGTATACAGCTTCGCAAATCCTATTCTGAACAACAATAACTCCTGTCTCTAGCAAGGTCTCCAGGGACTGACCAGGCTAAATCACTCCTTATCATTTAAATCAAAGAAAATCTAAGAATGAATTATCATTAAAACATCTTGTTCTTGTCAATCGTCCTGTGCCCATAAAATGAGCCTGGCGGATCTTTTGTATCAGGTCGAAGTCTGGAAAGATTACTTGAAGGTCGATACACTTGATTGCTTCTTTTTACCTGTAGAACTCATTACCAAAAAGACATCTGTTTATTGTTTTCAGGTTATTGAGACTGAAAATCTTACTAACCACGTGAGAATAACAATTGTTTTTTCTCTGTGGGGCCGTAGCCAAGGCCGTCTGCCGTAGCCCAGAGTTTATTTGTATTGACTATGCCGTAGCCCACGTGTTGAAAGCCTCCACAATATACCCGTTCCAAACATTGCATTATACTTACTATTATATTTGATTCCATAGATGTGGTGTTGCTGTTCTTAGAATAGTTTATTTTTCCTTGTTTCCTTTCTCACTATTTAATTTCCCTGTTGGAGCCCCTGGGCTTGTAGCATCCTGCTTTTCCAATTAGGGTAGTAGCTTAGCAAGTAGTAGTAGTAGTAATAATAATAATAATAATAATAATAATAATAATAATAATAATAATAATAATAATAATAATGATGATGATATACAAATCAACCGTTTTCATTTTACATTCATCCATATTAAAATACGTTACTCCATCTGTCTCTGTTTTTATTGTACTATTGTAATCTTACTTTTACTGCATATACGTACCAACTTTTTAAAGTATGGTCTGAAAAAAATACGTATTCTTTTTTAAATCTTTAAGGAAAGCATTGATATACAAGTTGAATTTCTTAGTAAAAAAAGATGAATGGTTATATTACTCAAAGATTAGCAAAAGATCAGTAAATATTGAAATATAAAAATCAATGAAATTATGACTGTCGCGAATTTTTTACCAGTCTGGACTTGTGTGAGAACAGGCTTCTCTCTCTCTCTCTCTCTCTCTCTCTCTCTCTCTCTCTCTCTCTCTCTCTCTCTCTCTCTCTCTCTCTCTCTCTCTCTCTCGTAAGAGCAGCCCGTAGTTAATAGTTATATATATATATATATATATATATATATATAGTATATATATATATATATATATATATATATATATAGTATATATATATAGACATATATATATATATATATATATATATTATATATATATATAAATGTATATATATGTATACATATATATGTCTATATATGTATAAATATATATATGTATATATATGTATACATATATATGTCTATATATATATATATATATATATATATATAGTATATATATATATATATATATGTATATATATATATATATATATATATATATAGTATATATATATATATATATATATATATATATGTATATATAGACACACAGTATATAACCAGACACTTCCTCTTTATTATATAGGGGAGATTTATATGCATGTACAGTACACGAGTGTTAAGTATATATTGCATGTACAGTATATGTATATGTTTATACATGGATACGTTGCATTAAAGATAAATACATAATAATATAAAAAGAATTGTAGATAACTATCGGTCACCCTGAAATAAATAAAAAAAATACAATTTTAAATTTGAAATGCCCCTTTAAGTACCCCATCTGGCTAATTGGAAAACACACGATGTATTGTTATACAACTCCTGTATGTATGTTCGTACTCCCACTGCACCATATATATTGTAAAAAATCTCTTAATTAATCAGTTCTCTTGAAGGAGTATGATAAAAACTAGTCAGGATTTACTTTATATTTTAATATTTCTCGTGTGTTTGTTTTTTATTTTTTGATTTATTTATTTATTTTTTTTTGCATCTGAACATCGCGTTCTCTTTGTGAGTTTAGATACACACACACACACACACACACACACACACATATATATATATATATATATATATATATATATATATATATATGTATATAAAAGTGTGTGTATACTGTATATGTATGTATGGGTGTGTGTATGTATATTTATAAATATATACTCAATCATTATTCTCTATAATTTTCTAAGGATCTGAAATTTTCGAAATATTTTAATTTTTCTATAAAAATATTATCACTGAATAATTAATCGTAATTTTAGCTAAAACCTCATATTTAAAAGGAATTATAAAACTTCTGTTAATCAGTATTCACGTGATACAAGGGATTGTCGAAAAAGTAGCTGCAGTGAACGGAATAAATAAAAAAGAAAAATCATGTTGCTTGTAACAGACTTTCTGAAGAAACTACGAAAATACGAAGATTCCTGTAGAAAACACATTGACGCCTCGTTCAATTAGTTCGTTATGCATGTTGCATAAGATTTTTCACAACTCTGACCATCCTTTACATTCAGATCTCCCTGGAGAATTCTATCCTGTTCGTAATACTAGGCAGGCAGTTAATTCTAATAGCCAGGCCTTCTCCATCACGAGGCCTCAATACTACGCAGTACTCTAAAAGTTTTATTCCAGCTGTGACCAAGTTGTGAATGATCTTCCTAATCGGGTGGTTGAATCAGTAGAATTTCAAAAGTTCAAAGTTGGAGCAAATGCTTTTTTGTTGACCAGGCGGGACATGAGTCTTTTTATAGTTTATTTATGACATATTTGTTTTTGATGTTGTTGATTAGTTTATTATATGACATGTCTGTTTTGACGTTGTTTCTTATTTTAGAATGTTCTCTTCATTTATTTATTTCCTTATTTCCTTTCCTCACTGGGCTATTTTCCCTGTTGGAGCCCCTGCGCTTATAGCATCTTGCTTTTTCCAACTAGGGTTGTAGCTTGGATAGTAATAATAGTAATAATAAGATCATCAGAAGAATTGTATCAGAGAGAAGCTGTGTCCCAGAAGTATTTATATATGTATTTGAAAATAAACATGATATCACGCTTAGTGGAAAAAAATCTACCTCACATTGGGATTGGAATCTAGTTTCTTCAAATGAAAGAAAAGATTGCTACAATGTAAAATTCTTTTATGACCTCTGCCTTTCATATCAAGAGATTTGGGTGTGATCCCATTGTGTGGTAGATATTTTTTTGCTGTTGAACACGATATTGTGTTGATTTTCATCCCATAGTAACCGATTATAGGTAATTTGAATCATAACAAGTGGGTGAGTGGGGTGGGTTGAGAAATTAGATAAAAGTAAGCTGGCATGTATGATCGTACCATATTAATTTTATGATAGAGTTAGAACTTAGGTTTCAACTTTGACTTTAATTTGAAAGACCAGGGTTCGATCCTTATGTTTGGTATATAGATATATGTGTATATACAGTATAAATAACAACACTGTATACATATATAATATATGTATATATATATATATATATATATATATATATATATATATATATATATATATAAATTTATATATATATTTAAATATATATATATATACATACAATATAACAACACTATATGTTATATATATATATATATATATATATATATATATATATATATACATATATATATTTATATATATGTATGTATGTATGTATGTATGTATGTATGTATGTATATATTATATATACGGTGTTTTTATACTGTATGTATATATATATATATATATATATATATATATATATATATATATATATATATATATATATATAACAGACTCAATATGTAAAGAAAGACCGATATCGTGTGATGGTATACATATATTATTACCATCATTGTTGATTATAAAAAGCAGCCTTCCATTTCTAGTGGATAATTGAAATTCTCCTTCTGGCATCGCTAAAAATGTAAATAAAATTATATATAAATTGCTGCGGTTCTTTCATATCAAGAGAAAGACACATTTCATAGGAAAGGGAGATTTTATATTTTTAAGGAAATTAGTTCGTATGTGACGTACACACACACACACACACACACACACACACACATCTTCATCATCATCATCATCATCATCTCCTCCTACGCCTAATGACGCAAAGGGCCTCGGTTAGATTTCGCCAGTCGTCTCTATCTTGAGCTTTTAAATCAATACTTCTCCATTCATCATCATCTACTTCACGCTTCTCAGTCCTCAGCCATGTAGGCCTGGGTCTTCCAACTCTTCCAGTGCCTTGTGGAGCCCAGTTGAAAGTTTGGTGAACTAATCTTTCGTGGTGAGTGTGTCTGTGTGTGTATATATATATATATATATATATATATATATATATATATATATATATATATATATATATACATATATATATATATATATATATATATATATATATATATATATATAGTGACCTCATCCTTTGTGCGAAGCTTTTTAACTTTGTATGTCAGATACAATGAAAATTTCTTTGAATATTG
>NC_090750.1:84915067-84933127 GCF_036898095.1 Palaemon carinicauda
TTTTTTTTTTTTTCTTTTCATTGATCTCTATTGTTCCAAGGAATTGAAAGGACTCGAATAACTTCCTGGTGCTTTTAAAGCATCTAATTATAGCTTGCCATTGATACAGTTCTAATGAATGCCCAAATTGGTGCTTTCATCTGAATAATCCTCAGTAAACCTTGCAACCACTACAAACCTTTTGTTGTTGTGGTGCCAATAAATAAAAACCTGTCAGTCAAGCAGATAGCAGTAACAGTGTGCTTCTTGTATTCTCTCTTATAGTTTTATGTCTTTTAGATTATTATTATTATTATTATTATTATTATTTTTACTTTTATTATTATTATTATTATTATTATTATTATTACTACCGCTAGAGAGTTATGGGGTCTTTTGACTGGCCAGATAGTACTACATTGGATCCTTCTCTCTGGTTACGGTTCATTTTCCCTTTGCCTACATACACACTGAATAGTCTGGCATATTCTTTACATATTCTCCTCTATCCTCATACACCTGACAACACAGATTACCAAACAATTCTTCATCACCCAAGGGGTTACTGCACTGTAATTGTTCAGTGCCACTTTCCTCTTGGTAAGGGTAGAAGAGACTCTTTAGCTATGGTAAGCAGCTCTTCTAGGAGAAGGACACTCCAAAATCAAACCACTGTTCTCTAGTCTTGGGTAGTGCCATAGCCTCTGTACCATGGCCTTTCACTGTCTTGGGTTAGAGTTCTCTTGCTTGAGGGTACACTCGAGCACACTCTCCTATCATATTTCTCTTCCTCTTGTTTTGTTAAAGTTTTTATAGTTTATATAGGAGATATTTATTGTTGTTACTCTTCTTAGAATATTTTATTTTCCTTTTTTCCTTTCCGCACTGAGCTATTTTCCCTGTTGGAGCCCCTGGGCTTATAGCATACTGCTTTTCCAACTAGGGTTGTAGCTTAGTAAGTAAGTAATAATAATAATAATAATAATAATAATATTATTATTATTATTATTATTATTACTTTTACTTTTATTATTTTTATTATTATTATTATTATTATTATTATTACTTTTACTATTATTATTATCATTATTATTATTATTATTATTATTATTATTATTATTATTATTATTGTTATTATTATTATTATTATTTTTACTTTTATTATTATTATTATCATAATTGTTATTATTATTATTACTTTTATTATTATTACTTTTACTTTTATTATCATTATTATTATTATTATTTTTACTACTACTGCTAGCTAAGCTACAACCCTAGTTGGAAAAGCAGGATGCTATAAGACCAAGGGCCCCAACAGGGAAAAACAGCCCAGTGAGGAAAGGAAATAAGGAAACAAATAAACTGTATGAAAAGTAATGAACAATTAAAATAAAATATTTTAAGAACAGCAACAGCATTAAAACAGATCTTTTATATATAAACTATAATAAGAGACAAGTCAGGCTGTTCAACATGAAAAAAAAACTTGCTACAAGTTTGAGCTATTGAAGTTCAACCGATTCCACTACTTAATTCCAGATGGTCGTGAAATCAATTTATCATTGTTACATTACACAGTTTTGTTAATTTGAATCCAAGGTATCCACACTTAGAAGTAGGAGGGTAATTGTTCAAATTCCTTGCTTCTATCTCAATTCTCATTAGCGTAGTTTTACGAAACTAGGAAATTATTATTGCGCCAAAATGTATATTTCATGTACATTTCATGATCTCGTGTCTTCCTGACTCCATTTGCTTGTTTATAATAGTTTTTCTTTTCAATGTTATTATTCACTACATTATTTGTCTATATTCTGATTTAATTTTCGTTTGCTTTTTTCGAAATCCTCCCTTAATCGTCATTATTCAGATGCATTTAAATAAAATCTAAGAATATTTAACCCGATATTATGTGTAAGCTGCACTATTCAAAACACGATATAGTGAAGGTGCTTGGTGAGTAGGCGTAAAAACTGAAATTGTTGGGAACGAATAGAAACATCGTGTATGAAACATTGTTGCGTACACACACGTGTGTATACATACATACATACATACTCTATAATATCTACTCGCTAAATCATGAATAATGAAATGATGTGGACACAGATAATTATACTGTGGTTTATTTAAGTTTTTATTTTGGTGCGAAATTGAGTAATGGCTGGAAAGGGTAGAAAGGGGGCAATGTATGGAAAAAATTCTTATGGGAAAATAGGTTGCGCAATTTATTTTGGTTGGGATTGAGGTAGTAACCAAAATCGTCCTTGTATGGGAAAGGAAAGTATATCCAATGTATCCCTCTTAATGAGAGAATGCCTTGATGAAGTCATTAAGCTTCAGCACGGCATTTAATTCCCGTGCTGAAACTTGGTGACGGGCAAGAGGGCTCTCGAACTTGGGGAAATTGCTCCCCCAGTTCGAATCTAAATTTCTCTCTTTTACCTTTTTCTTTTTCTCAATACTACTTCAACCTTATCCTAATTTCACAAACTTTCTTTAGTCTTGCTTTCCAAACTCTATGAGAAAAATTTCCCTCATTATATGTGTGTATATATTATGTACATATATATTTATTTATTTTTTTTTTTCTTTTTTCCTATGGCTTGGATGTTTTCACATCCATTGTAGCCCCGGCGGGGATGTTCATACATCCTTTATTGCTGCCTGCTTTGATGAGTGGGAGGAGGTATCGCGGTTGGGAGGTGTTTGCATTCAAAGCTATATATGAGAGTATTGGATGATTTCAGCCATCCCGAAGATGGTTTGGACCTTTTTGGCGGAACTATTCTCAAGTGTTGGGTCTTCGGAATCCAGGGGGATCCAATGCTTGGGGTAGGACTCTCGGCTTTTGGCCGGAAGCCCGTCATTATAGATATGGGGAGGATGATTCCATAATTTCTTGGTCTCAGTCCTAACAGGCGGGTTCAGCTTACACCTGTGCCTCTATATCTGTTTTGATGCTATCCTTCGGGTAGGGTATGGAGTGGACCATCTGGGAAGTATACTCTCATTGTGCCGATAGTAGAGAGTGCAAATTTCCTTTCCGACGCGTGATGGCCTAACATTCTCGAGCAGGTACATCAAACTAACTCTTTTCCCTCTCTTTACTATTATGGATTCTTTAAGGAACGAACCCCCATCCCCTGGATACGCTGACTCTCCCCCGGCACTGTTGACGACCTCTGCTAATGTGATAAGGGATAGCTCTGTTGATGACCTCGGAACGGGAAAGGACCATTCTACTGATATTTCTAAATCGAGTAATTTGGGTAACACGAGGAAACTTCGAATCCTCCATGTTACACAAATTTCAATAGAAACAAATTATGATGATCTATGTAAAGCATTTGAATGCTATGGATGCATAAAAGAAATAAGGATGAAACTTGAAGCTGAAACTTGGGATTCATGGATATCTTATAGTAGTTATGACGAAGCATTTAGTGCAATAAGTAATTTGAATAATATTAAAATTAATAACTTGAATGTCGCGGCTGCTCTCTGCGATAAGGTACCAAAAGATTTAGATGTGTACAGGCCTGCCGATTGGTTGGAAAAAGGCACAGATTTAGTCATGCCCTCCCAGAGAAATCCAAAACCACCGATGTGGCTTATAGCTGAATCAAAGGGGGTTACAGGGAATTATTTTAAAATATGCAAATTGATTCAGAAAAAAGTAGGAACTATTGCACCAGGCGATATATCTCGTTTCGGAAAAAATAGTTTCCTTATCCATGCCAAATCCAGTACACAGTCGGTAATATTGTCCAATATGAAAATAAATAATGATGACATTAAGTTAGATGTCAAACCCCACCTAAATTTTAGCTACGGAAGGGGCGTAGTTTTTAACAGAGACCTATATGATTTTACAGAGGAGGAGATACTGGCCATGTGTCCATTAAATGTTTGGAAAGTTCATAAAGTCCCAGGTACATCAATGATAATCCTTACGTTCCAGGATGCTGATGTACCTTTTCATATTATTATCGAGAACGAAAGGATTAAAGTAAGACCCTTCAAGCAGAAGCCATTGCAATGCTTTAATTGTTTTAAATTTGGGCACCCGTCCAAAGTTTGCAAAAATGAGAAGATGTGTGGTATTTGCTCCAAATCTTACCATGGAGAGTGTGCACTTGGAGCCAGGTGTTTAAATTGCAGCTCGAATCACAAATCCACAGACAAGATTTGCGAGCTATATAAGTTGGAGGAAGCTGCCCTCAACAAATCAAACTTAGAACACATAAGTGTGACCCATGCCAAAAGATTATTAAATAAATCAAATACATATGCTAAGGCATTAAAATCAAACCAACCTAGCACTGCCAATAGCTCCAAAAAAAGTATACTATCTGACAAAATGTCAAATAACGAGGTAACCTTATCACCTCCTGAGGCTTTACCACGGTGTATTAACACTAGGTCATTGCCCATTGCTGTACAGCCTTCAGCCGCCATTACAAAAAGTAATACAAACCTCTCTCAGGCCATGTCCTTGCCTGATCTGATGGAGGTTCCACTTAAGACTAACTTACCTGATGCACCTGTTGTGGGAAAGGTGCAAAAACCTCGAATCCCACCATCTATTAATCGCAAAAGAGAGAGACCTCCATCTCTCTCTCCACCCTCCATTAGAAACGTTAAGGTTATGACATCAAATAAATTTGATGTTTTGTCTGTTGATGTTTCTAATGAACCAGAAGATGGACTGAATAAATCAGAAATTCAAGTTGAGGTCCACCATCCACCTCAACAAATAGATAAAAAGAATACAAAGAAAATCACCAACGTTAAACCCAACATAACAAGACCACCTCTGAAGAAACCTACTGGTAATAATGTTACATTAAAAACTGCTAATGGGAAGACCTCATCCAAGATGTCTTCCATAAATAATCCATAGTTTTCTCCTCCATTTTGCAATGGAACTGTCAGGGTTTGAGGGCGAAATATGAAGAACTTAAGCTCCTAATTCATGAGCATTCCCCCATAATTGTATGTCTACAGGAAAGTATGCTTGATTCTAACACTCCTAGTCCTCGAGAGTATGTTAGCTATAGAACACCATATAATCAACAAGCAGGGAGCCATGGCGGAAGTCTCATGTACATTCGTCGAGATGTTCCCCAAATACCCATGTCTATACGTACAACCCTGCAGGCAGTTGTTGTACAAATTGATATAGGGAGAAAATATACAATATGCTCTCTGTACTTACCTCCAAATGATAATATTTTATATGATGATTTAGCAGAGGTCATTCAACAACTCCCTCAACCTTTTCTCTTACTGGGAGATATGAATGGTAGACATCCTTTATGGGGTGATGTTTTGGCCAACACAAGGGGCAATATTATCTCATCAATTGTGGAGAATGAGGATGTGGGACTCCTTAATACAGGAGAGCCCACACACTTCCATGTTCAGACAGGTACTTTGTCATGCATTGACCTTTCAATTGCAAGCTCTAACTGCCTTCTTGATTTTGATTGGAGGACATTAGATGATTGGCATACTAGTGATCATGCACCAATCATTATAAACACCAACAAGGGTCCGCCTTTGCAAAGATCGCCATGTTGGAATCTAGACAAGGCAGACTGGGTTAAATTTTGTGAGCTAAGTGAAATCGAAGGGAGAGCAGAACAGTTTGAAAGTGTTGATGATGCCATAGACCTACTGAATGGAACTCTTCATACAGCAGGAGTCAATTCAATTCCCAAAACAACAGGGTTATTCAAACGACGACCAGTCCCGTGGTGGTCTTCAGAACTAACTGCACTCCACAGAGCCACAAGAAGATCTCTAACACGATTGCGTAGACGCAGAACTGATGAGAATTTAATAATGTACAAGAAATGTAGAGCACAGTTCCGTCGTGCCATGAAAGAAGCAAGGCGCCAGTCATGGATGTCTTTTGTTTCCTCTATTAACAGTAGAACACCACCATCTTCTGTGTGGAGGAAAGTAAAAAAGATAGCTGGCAAATTCACCCCCAACCCACCACCAGTGTTGAAGGTGAATGGCCAGTATGTAACTGAAGCAAAGGAAGTTAGCAATGCCCTGGCTAATCATTTTTCAAATGTATCCAGCAAGTGTGAAGGAGCCCCTGGTCACCAGTATAGGAGCACTGAAGAAAAGAAAATTTTAAATTTTGCAACAAGAAGGGAAGAGTCGTATAATTCTCCTTTCACTGAAAGAGAATTTGATTCCGCACTTGCTCATTGCAATGATACAGCCCCTGGACCCGATGGAATTCCATATGCAATGATTAAACATGTACATTTTAATACAAAGCTATTTATTTTAAGCATTATTAATAGAATATGGCATGATCATAGCTACCCAAGTGTTTGGGAACTAGCCATTATTTTAGCCTTTTTAAAACCCGGTAAAGACAAGTTTTTAGCAGCAAACTATCGTCCTATTGCATTGACATCTTGTTTATGTAAAATCATGGAGAAGATGGTCAATGCAAGGCTGATATGGTACCTTGAAAAGAAAGGTATTTTATCACCGATTCAATGTGGATTCCGAAAAATGCACTCAACGACTGATGTGTTGATACGACTTGAGTCATCTATTTGTGAAGCCTTTGCTTCCAAACAGCACCATGTTACAGTATTTTTTGACCTTGAAAAGGCATATGATACCACATGGAGATATGGTATTCTTAAAACCATTCATGAATTGGGATTGAGAGGAGAGCTGCCACTATTTATTCAGGCATTTCTTTCACGTAGAGTTTTTCAAGTGAGAGTGGGGGAAACTCTATCAGAGAGTAAGTGCCAGGAAGAAGGAGTTCCTCAGGGTAGTGTGCTGAGTGTAACCCTTTTTGCACTAGCAATTAATGGGATATCCTCAGCCATTCCCCAGGATGTTCTCTCAACATTATTTGTGGATGATCTCTCAATATCATTTGCTGGCACTAGAATGGCAATGGTTGAGAGAAAAATCCAACTCTCTATTGATAAAATTATCCAGTGGGCTGACATGAATGGATTTAAGTTCTCGACAAGTAAAACTACCATTGTCCATTTTTGTCGTATCCGGGGAGTACATCCAGACCCGGATATATACATTAAAGGTCAACGGATACCATGTGTATCGGAAACCAAATTTTTAGGTTTGATATTTGACTGTAGACTTACATGGGTTTCTCACCTAAAAGCGCTAAAAGCTAAATGTGTTGAAGCTCTGAATATCTTAAAAGTATTGTCCCATACATCATGGGGGGCAGACCGCAATACTATTTTAAAATTATACAAGGCCTTGATTTTTTCCAAAATTAGTTATGGTTGTGAGGTATATTCTTCAGCCACCCCAAGCCGGTTAAAAATATTAGACTCGATACATCATGCAGGTATTAGATTATCTACTGGAGCTTTTAAAACCTCGCCTATCCCAAGTCTCCTTGTTGATGCTGGAGAGTTACCTCTAGACCTTTACCGAATGTCTTCCATTCTTCGGTATTGGTTTAGATTGCAAAGACTCCCTAGCTCTCTAGCCTTTCAGACTGCAAGCCTTGTAAGACACGCATCATACTTTGAGTTGCACCCAAAATTTCCTCAACCTTATGGCTTTCGGGTGAAACGATTTTTAAATAGTCTGGATATAATTAGAAATAAGGTACTTCCATTCAAGGTATCATCAACGCCTCCATGGAAATTACCTGACATATCATTTTGTAAATACTTTATTGGAGTTAAGAAGAATATGACTGACTTAGAATCCAGGTCTCTTTTTATGGAACATGTCGAAGAACATAGGGGATCGACTTTTATATATACTGATGGCTCCAAATCTGATGCTGGCGTTGGATTTGGAGTACATAGTAATGATTTTAATTGTAGAGGTGCACTTCCTCTAACAGCTTCCATATTTACTGCCGAACTGTATGGCATATTAACCGCTATTGAGAAAATAGCTTTGGAAAAGGAGGGTAATTTTACAATTTTTAGTGATGCAAGGAGTGTTCTTCAAGCTTTAGAAGTTTTTAATTCTAGTAACCCTCTAGTTTTAAAGATTTTAGAATGGCTTTTTATTATTGGACGGAAAGGTATAACTGTTCGATTTTGTTGGGTTCCAGCACATGTAGGTGTGTCTGGGAATGAGAAGGCAGATTTACTGGCGAAGAATGCGGCATCCGAGTTGTTACCAAGGAGGTATCCCATTCCATGTAACGATCTCCTACCTTACATCAAGAAATTGGTTTGTGATAAATGGCAACAGCACTGGGACAGTCAAGACGGCAATAAAATGAGGGAAGTAACAAATATCATATCACCTTGGAGGTATAACATGATTCCCCGAAAATGGGAGACGACTCTTTGTCGTCTCCGTATTGGTCACACACGGTTGACACACGAGTTTCTGCTGAAGGGCCAACACCAACCGTATTGCGAGGACTGCTTAGTACCTTTAACAGTGAGGCATTTGTTGACCGAATGCCCTAATTTTACTAACTTAAGAAATAGATATCTGTTTGAGGCTCAAGGTGAGGATGGCAGGTTTATCCTTGCCAAGATTCTTGGACATGATGTGTCTTACTATGCGAGCGGAATTTTTAGATTTATTTCAGAAGCAGGTCTTCTGAAAACTATTTAACTATTTTAATGACTTCTTAATTTTTATGGTTTTAATCGAATTCTCTTTTAATTTTCATATACAGTAAATGGTATCGGCGTCAATGACCTTAGATGTCAGGATGCCAGAAAACTTTCAATCAATCAATCAATATCCAATGTATGGAAAAGTTCATATGGGAAAAAATAGTTCATTGCATTTAAACAAAACAGCAATTTCACTTTATTACTTCCGTCAATCAAGTTGGAAGGAGGTTATGTTTTCGCCCCTGTTTGTGTGTTTGTTTGTGAACAGCTTCCTGACTACAGTTTTAATCGTAGAGTGATGAAGCTTGCAAGGATTAGCTCTTATATAAAAAGCTGGAAATGATTAAGTTTTTTAAGGGCAGTGTCAAGGTCAAGGTCACGCTTAAACAAAATGTCCAATTCACGTAATCAGTCATAAGTTTGGACATCATTGTTACAGAAACTTCAAACTTGGTTCATATTTGAGTGCATGAAAATGCACGCCAATTAGTACATTTGAAGGTCAAAGGTCAAGGTCAAGGTCCAGCAAAAGGTCGAGAAATAAGCTGTGGCGGCGGAGGTCTGTGCTCTACTGAGTGCCCCTCTATAGGTACTCCTGTGAACGGAAGTGCTTAAAGTGTTCTCTACCGCGAGTATCTTCGTGGGAACTTGAACTTTTTCTCTTGATTTGATCCAGTGTCAGTACTGACTCTGATTTGATCCAATTCTCACGTACTGTTGCTCACGTTCCTTTAACCCTCTATTTTTTCTTGTTCCCAATCGTTACCAATATTGGTATTTCGTATTAACTTTTTCATCTTAGTGTTCACTCAGCATTGGCAACGCTGCAAAGGAAATTATTCGTAATCTTTTCTGTTTAATTTTATTATACATTTCATAACTGACAACTAAATGTTAGTATTTTTAATCTGATGAATAGGGAACTATCTAAATTTAACCTTTTAAGTATTTCCTTGTTTCCTTTCCTCACTTAACTATTTTTCCTTGTTAGATCCCTTAAGCATTTCCGTGTTTCCTTTCCTCACTGAGCTATTTTTCCCTGTTTGGATCCCTTGGGCTAGCATCTTGCTTTTCCATCTAGGGTTGTAGCTTAGCAAGTAGTAATAATGATTATGTATTTTTTTACTCAACAAATAATTTACTCTTCTTATTAAGTATAAATATCTAAAGTAAATAAACATGATATAAGTAAGTATGATTGGAGCCAAACCTTCATAACTTACCTCAGATCAAGAGCTTATTGTTTTAATAAGCTACCTTTGTTTATTATAATTAGTATCGTCTTGATTTTGGCATTTATCAAGAAGCAAAAATATTATTTGAATAATTGCAGACATTAAAATGAGAGAGTACGTAATTAAAGATATTAGATGATTAAAAAAAGATAATTAAAGCTGTGGGTACTAATTGTAAGTTAATACACATTAACAAAGAACTCTAAAACAGAACAGTATCGTATAATGAATCTTTTTATAGAAATCAAAACAATAAAAGAATCCTAATCGAAAGATTTTCCCGCACCAGAAATTTTCGATCACCTAATAATAACCTCCAATAATTCGCATTTCATCCCTCCCACGCTGTAAAGAATAACTCTCCATTGATTGTCCGGAACCCTGAACCTTGGATACGATCACAAAAAGGGTATGGTTCGAAATGCGCTTAGTCGCCTACATTCCTCCGCCTGATTGTCCACTCGTTACGTAGACGACATAATGAAGAAACCCGGTTTTGGATTCGGTGCAAATTGGTGGCAGGATTCGCCGCTTCCCACGTTCGACTGGAATAGATTTTGCAGCATTTATTTGGAGAAAATAATGCATACCTGTTGAGAGAGAGAGAGAGAGAGAGAGAGAGAGAGAGAGAGAGAGAGAGAGAGAGAGAGAGGAGAGAGAGAGAGAGAGAGGGGGGGGGGAGGGCTTACATTCTGCACTGAGTAGGTAAATTCCTTAAAGAATAAAAAGATCAGACTTTTCATAAAATGTTTTATTATGATTGTTCATTACTTCTCCTGTAGTTTATTTCCTTGTATCCATACCTCACTGGGCCTATTTTTTCCTGTTGAGCTCTTTGGCTTATAACTTCCTGCTTTTCCAACTTGGGTTGTAGCTTATCTAGTAATAATAATAATATAAGATCGACAAGACAGTATATCGAGCACTCTTTATATAAACCTTTATACTTCCATTTCCCTCATCCATTTTGTAGCTTAGCTAGTATTAATAATAAAATTGACATGACAGTATACCTAGCACTCTTTATATAAACATTTATACTTCCATTTCCCTCATACATTTTGAAAGCCGAGGATATACGTATATCCCCCTACCACAAGCTATAAAAAATATTCATCATCCAAGTGTTATCTATATAATGGCTTCTTACACCTAGTTGTGATCTATCACATCTCTCCGACAGCTGACTTTAGCCCTGTCGTTATTTACATCCTTTTTATAATACAGCGATTATGAAATGTCATAGAAGAGTTTCTGACAGTTGGTCTTCTGAGATGAATTATGGAAATTAAAAATACGAGATGTTCGAACTGAAAATCGAACATGAATAAATAAAGTAATAAAGAAAAAGTACAGTGTGTTAAGGCCATTGAAAGTGTAGTATTTCTATATATCACGCATGCGCAAATACAAGTAAATATGTGTTTGATCCTCTAATTGGGAGGAAAATGTGAATAGCTTGACGATTTTCTTATGAATTCAGCATGGCTCTCTTCAGTATTTAATGTATGGTTGTTAGTCTATTTTTATGGGTTTCCTCTATAGTGTGAAGATTAGAGAGAGAGAGAGAGAGAGAGAGAGAAGAGAGAGAGAGAGAGAGAGAGAGAGAATGTTTCATCAGTAGTCTGGCATAACGTTAGAGAGAGAGAGAGAGAGAGAGAGAGAGAGAGAGAGAGAGAGAGAGAGGAGAGAGAGAGGAGAGAGGAGAGAGAGAGAGGTTTAATCAGCAATCTGGCATAATGTTACAGAGAGAGAGAGAGAGAGTGAGAGAGAGAGAGAGAGAGAGAGAGAGAGAGAGAGAGAGAGAGAGAGAGGAGAGAGAGAGGAGAGAATGCTTCATCAGTAGTCTGACATAACGTTAGAGAGAGAGAGAGAGAGAGAGGAGAGAGAGAGAGAGAGAGAGAGAGATTTTAATCAGTAGTCTGGCATAATATTACAGAGAGAGAGGGAGAAAGAGATTTTAATCAGTAGTCTGGCATAATCTCACAGAGAGAGAGAGAGAGAGAGAGAGAGAGAGAGAGAGAAGAGAGGAGAGAGAGAGAGAGTTTAATCTGTAATATGGCATAACATTATCGAAAGTGAGAAGCCTCTGACAAGGTAAACATCCTTCGATGGAAGGTAATTCTCTCTCTCTCTCTCTCTCTCTCTCTCTCTCTCTCTCTCTCTCTCTCTCCTCTCTCTCCGTCTCTCTCTCTCTCTCTCTCCGTCATATAACTGAATTCGATTTAAAAACCGTTCACCATTGTTTTCCTACTGGAATCGACTCTCCATATAACAAACAACACATAACAGTAATTAAACAAAGAACATTAATACAAATGTTGGCTCAAATAGAAGGCAAATATATTGTTCATGTATAGAGTGAGCCTTCAATTATTATTTCAGTTTGATGTTTAATATCCTCCCTAACGAATTCCCTTGGTTTATTTACTTGTTGGTCTTTTGTTTTGGATTTAATGGAAGGAGTATTTTAGTCTGAGGTAATGTACAGTATGTAAGATAATTTTAATAAGTTTTGATACATGAAAACATTATCTTGAGGCCTAAAGATTGGTGTTCGAGTCCCGCTCAAACTCGTTAGTTCATTTGCTCGCTGCATCCTCACCTTCCTTTGGAGCTAAAGATGGGGGATTCGGGAAGGCCTGTAGGTCTACCTGCTGAGTAATCAGCAGCCATTGCCTGGCTCTCCATGGCCTTAGCTTGTGTGGAGAGGGGCTTGGGCGCTGATCATATGTAACATATGGTCAATGTATAGTGCATGGTCCTGCTTGCTGGGGCAATATCGCTGTTCCTTGCCTCTACCATTCACGAGTGGCCTTTAAACCTTTAATGTTGATGGCTACACACTCGCCCCATCAGCGTCAATGACCCTAGTGTTCGTAACACCAGACTTCTGGGTCATTCAATCAATATCATACTCACCTTTTTTCGTTTCTAAGATGTTCTTGTATTGATAAATTGCTTTCTGGTAGATTATATATATATATATATATAATATATATATATATATATATATATATATATATATATATATATATATATATATATATATACTGTATATGTGTATATATATATATATATATATATATATTAATATATATATATATATATATATATACACACACACATATATATATATACATATATATATATATATATATGTATGTATGTATGTATGTGGTGTGTGTGTGTGTGTGTACAAAAAAAAGAAAGATTATGCGATAATTCAGTGGACTTGTTAGTGATGCTCAACCTGTGGATCAATGTTCAAGCTGCGCTCACGGGCGTAATAGATTTAACTTGTAAATACGACCTTTACTATCCCTGAAGCCATTGCCTGATTCCCCCCTGTCCCTGTGTCATATGTGTCCGTGTTTAGGATGTTATCAAGTCTGCAATGACCTTTCCCCTGCTTCTATCGTTCTTAAACGACCTAGCAACCTTTAAACCTTTAAGCAGTGTTAGTAAATTAAGCCAATTGATTTCCATCCACATAAAAATAATTGAGAATTAGTTTTAAAGGTTTTAAAGGCCACTCGTGAATGGCAGAGGCCGTTCACTGCACAATTAAAGTAAGATATCGTTGGTAGCTGTTTTCATCTCATTGGTTTGGTTAAGTTAATGTTAATATTCCCTTCACATTCATGATTTTTAAAATGTAATTTTAATCCAACTTTCATCTCTTCGTGTTACATTTCTAAAGGTTTTTAAAGGCCGCTCATGAATGGTAGAGGCAAGGACAGTGACATTGCCCTATCAAGCAGGCCAATAACCTAGAGACTAACCCTGTATACATAAGATCAGCGCCCAAGCCCCTCTCCACCCCAAACTAGGACCAAGGAAGGCCAGGCAATGGCTATTGATGACTCAGCAGATAGACCTATAGGCTCTCCCAAACCCCACATCCGTAGCTCACAAGGATGGTGAGATTGCAGCGACCAAAGGAACTAACGAGTTTGATGGATTAATTTGGAGTTTTCTGGCATCCTGACATCTAGGGTCATAGACGACGTAACGAGTTTAAGCGGGACTCGAACCCCAGTCTGGCGATCACCAACAGGCGTTCGAATGCCTTCCGGTCCTCGAAGACATTTGTGGTGTTTGTTATAGTGAAACTAAATTACCCTCGTGAAGTACTCCTTATCATTCTGCAGCATCTTTATCCCACTTAATGGCTTTATTTGCATTTTGTGTATTGTTTAATGAGGGGTAAGATGAAAAGGGGTGCTAAGTGTAGGTTTCTGTTCTGTAAACATATGCGTATATTGAATTATTCTCTCTCTCTCTCTCTCTCTCTCTCTCTCTCTCTCTCTCTCTCTCTCTCTCTCACTCTCTCTCTCTCTCTCTCTCTCTCAAATATTTGTGTATGTAGGTATTAAGATGAATTAACGAAATACGGAAACAGCGGGGTAGCTAAGGCACCAGAAACCCGTTGAGATATTACAGCTAGAAGGTTATTGGTTACTTCGACTGGCCAGATAGTATTACATTGGATCCCTCTCTAATCAGAGCTCATTTTTCTTTTGCCTACACATGCACCGAATAGTCTGGCCTATTTTTTATACACTCTCCTCTTTCTCCATGCACCTGGCAACACTAAGATAACCGAACAATTCCTCTTCGTTCAAGGGTTTAATTACAGCAGTGTATTTGTTCAGTGGCTACTTTCCACTTGGTAAGGGTAGAAGAGGCTCTTCAGCTATTGTAAGCAGCTCTTCTGCGAGGACACTCCAAAACCAAACCTTTGTTCTCTAGTCTTGGGTAGTGCCGTAGCCTGTGTGCCATCATCTTGGGTAAGAGTTCTCTTGCTTTACGGTACAGTCAAGCACACTATTCTTTCTGGTTATTTCCTTTCCCTCACTTGGCTATTTTTCCTGTTGGACCCCTTGGGCTTATAGCATCCTGTTTTTTTTTTTCAGCTAGGGGTTTAACTTAGCTAATAATAATAATAACCCCTCTCTCCTCTCTCTTCTCTCCTCTCTCTCCTCTCTCTCTCTCTCTCTCTCCTCTCTCTCTCTCTCCTCTCTCTCTCTCTCTCACGTATGATTGTGTGGTAATTTTCAACAATTAATTTTTGGTCTGAAAATGACATTCTTGTCGGAAATTATCCTTTTAACATACCGGAAATGCTTCTTCGGTAATATATGGTCGTTCAATTCAGATGTCTCACGAAAATCATCCGTACGAAACAATCATTTATAAACAGTTCCTACGCACATCTTGCTTGCTACCCGATCGTATTCATATCTCAAGAGTTCATAGGCGAGATTAAAATGCTAAGGGTCTTTGAGAAATTATATTTTTGCATTGAGATTTTTTGTTTTTTATTTTCTCTTTTTGCAAATGCTTACAAAAAGAAACTTGTCAAAGGGCTATGTCAAAACTGAAAAAAAAGTTAATGGAACATGAAATAATAGCCATTATATTTACGTTAATAAGAGGGATTGAGTGGGGAAACTGTAATGTGGTGAAAGGGTTTGCGTATTTCCATGATCAGCAAAGCTGTACTAGTCAGGGCCACCCATACTATGTTGGTTTGCTGTGAGCGATCAGACAAAAATCTCCCACCATCGTCAATCGGCAGTGGCCAGCTTGTTGATGAAAGCCGGCCAAACCCCCATACATGAATAAGGACATGTTAATTTTTTTTTCACTCATGAATGGCAAAGGCAAGGGACATTGACATTGCCCTATCAAGCACGGATAGTGTCCTAGAGACTAACCATATGATCAGCGCCCAAGCCCTCTCTCCACCCAATCTAGGACCAAGGATTGGCCAGGCAATGGCTGCTGAGGACTGAGTAGGTAGACCCTATAGGCTCCCCCCCCCCTTCCTTAGCTCACAAAGATGGTGAGGTTGCAACGACCAAGGAACTATTGAGTTTGGCGGGACTCGAACTCAAGTCTGACGATCACCAGTCAGGGACTTCATCACTTATGCTACCATAATGGACTAGAAACGGCTGCATTTGTTGTCCTGGTTTTGTTGTTATTGTTATTGTTATGTGTAGAGGAAATGTGTGGTCTTCGCTATGTATCGTAGGTGAATATTCCCATAATTCGAATAAATTCGCATTTTTTTACTCTTGAAATATAGCCCTATGCTTAAAATAAAAGGTTGTGTAATCCTCCTCTGTAGCAATATCATATAAATTAACCAAGCAAATTAATGTCTCAAAAAGTAATATAAGAAAATTGAATAAAAAACATAATTATATTTTCGCATAGCTAGTAAAGCACAAACCCTCAGTAACCCTGTCTCCTCTTCAGAGCGATGTAACCTGCTTGTGTCACAGACTCATAATCTAGAAAACTTTATTGTAAAAGAAAAAAGTATTTAAGGAAACCTCACACACGCGGATGTATTTCAACATCATCATTCAAAGTGGTACGGTAAAAAAACACGCTCGCATATGTAACCTCTTTTCACGAACTTCCTCCCCTAAGTGCCAGCTAATAAGATAAGCAGTCGCCTTTGAAATACTCCACCCTCCAACGAAGAACTAGAAAAAAGATCATTATCTCCACCAACGAAGTTGGGGAGGTGGTTATACTTTCACCCCTGTTTTGTCTGTTTGTTTATGAACAACTTCCTGGCCACAATTTGACTCATCTAGAGTAGTGAAACTTTCAGGGATTAATTATGTTGAGACATCGAAGTGATTCGATTTTGAAAGTCCTAGGTCAAAGGTCAAGGAACAGCTTTATTCATAGAGTAGTGAAGCTTTCAGGGTTTAATCTTTATGTTGAGACGTAGAAGTGATTCAATTTTGAAAGTCCTAGGTTAAAGGTCAAGGTCAAGCAAAAGGTTCACCGTATTAAAAATATCACCAGTAGCTCCGCCAGTGAAGTTGGGAGGTTATATTTTCGCCCCTTTATGTCCGCTTGTCTGTTTGTTTGTGAACAACTTCCTGGCCACAATTTTACTCATAGAGTACTGAAACTTTAAGAGATTAATTGGAATGTTGAGTCGTGGAAGTTATTCAATTTTGAAAGTACTAGGTCAAAGGTCAAGGTCGAACAAATGGGTCCACCGAATTACCCTAAGGCAAGCTGGTTCCGAAGAAATTAGCTGCCGTGGCGGAAGTATGCTCTCTACTGAGTGCCCCTCTAATTATAGGCATCATAAGCGCATCGTTGCATTATATAGACGAGCAATTAACATCGCCCTCAACGCTTTTTATATCATGGTATTTGTAACCGAAATCAGAGCTCATTATTATTCTTCTTCAAGACGGAGCACAAGGGGGGATTCCCCCCCCCCCCCCCCGCGGAGCACGTGAAAACAATTTGTTGGTTTAAAGGGAAGCCGTGGCACTGCGGAAAGGTTCCACTTAGTTCCGCTTGGCTTACAGGATTTGATGGGAGTTATGAGTCGCTCGTTCCCCCCTGCAAGTGCTTCCGGAAGTTACGTAAATGACACCCCTCTTTTCAGCTGTGTCGTATTCTCTTTAAGAAGAAACAGACGAATTTTGCATTCGTATTTAGACAGTAGTTTCTTTTCATATAATTGTTTTTTGGCCTAATGGCATGTGTTGATCTTCAAAATTGTTAGCCTTGAATGTCTCTGAACAGACGAATTTGGCATTTGTGTTTTTTGGGTGTTTTACGTGCCTTAATCTGCAAAATTGTTAGCCTAATATATGTCTATGGCTTTAATTTTACCTGATAAGCCCATCTAATTTTATCCCACCTCTCTATCTAATATCCTTACTAAAAACGATCTAATGATAATTATTATTATTTCTTTTTTGTTTATTAGTTATATCTAGTTTACAAAGATAATTGCGGTTATAAAACTAAAAAGATTGGCATAGAACAGTCCCCGATCTAAAAATTTTAGTTACATTTTTATTTTTATTTTAGTAAAACTTCAAATATTGGGGGATGGGGAAAAAATTGTTATTTTAGTAAAACTTCAAGTATTGAGGGATGGGGGGGACATTAGGTAAATTACAGTAGGTTCTAATACATAATGCTTCAGGATATTAAGGGTTGTATTGCCATAGTCTTTTGAGGCTTTCTCAAAGAAGAGGAAATTGTAACTCTTCAACTCGGTACAGTGCCGGACCAAACTAATACTATAAATAGTTAGAAATTTGTTCTCTTCGTCCAAAAATAAATAGAATTTTTATATGGATTAATGAGGATTTTTGTGTAAAATTAATTTTTTTTTCTGTGTCATTCCGGGTAAAAATAAAGTAGTTCCCTGTAGTTCTGATAAAAAT
>NC_090750.1:84933627-84956127 GCF_036898095.1 Palaemon carinicauda
TTCAAAATGCTTAGAGCATTTTAAAATGCTACTAAAAAAGTTTACTTGAGAGAGAGAGAGAGAGAGAGAGAGAGAGAGAGGGAGAGAGGAGAGAGAGAGAGAGAGAGACCTCAGGGGGTGACGATGATTTATCGCGAGATAGAATAAAACGAAATGTTAATCAAACGAATCAATTTCACAGGAAATCTTGATAACATGGAACCACAGAATTACACATGACGAACAAGCTTGCAGCTGAATAATGTCTAAAATGTTGCATTTTTTCGCCGCCGAAATAGTGGAAATATGTCTCCGTTCTTCGCTGTCAGCAAGCAGCAATTACTCATGTTCGCTTCATGAATTAGTCTCCCGCGCGATGAGCTTCCCTATTTATTGACGCAGTAGGGAAGGCAGCGTATGACATTTGTCATTTCGGCGACCGGTAAGAAAAAAAAAAGAAAGAAAAAAAATCAAATTTAAATTTCTTTTCAGGGGGAATTTTGTTTTTTCGGAATATTATTTTCTTTTTCAGAGGAATTTTGTTTTTTTTCGGGATTTTTATTTTCCTTTTCAGGGGAATTTTGTTTTATCGGGATTTTATTTCATTTTTTAGAGGGAATGTTTGAATTTTATTTTGCAAATAACGATTCAATTTGAAAGTTAATCTGCCCTTCACAGTAGCAAACACTGGGTGTGGGGAAGGAGCCCATTCTTATACAGTATACTGTGAAAACTTTTCATGTCAGAGGGTACATAAGAAGAGAAGTAAATTAAATTATATGAATGGGCGGAATATTTTGAAAGTTTTACTGAATGTTGAGGATAATAGGGAGGCAGATATAATTGCTGTTGCAGGTGTTAAGGTGCCGGTGATGGAAGATGAGAATGAGAGAGAGATTACAATAGAGGAAGTGAGGAGAGCACTAGATGAAACGAGAGCAGGAAAAAGCATCTGGTGTGGATGGTTGTGAAAGCTAAGATGTTGATGGAAGGGGGGTGTGACTGTACTTGAATGGTTGGTGAGATTGTTTAATATGTGTTTTGTGTTGTCAATGGTACCAGTAGATTGGGTTTGTGCGTGTATTGTACCACTATACAAGGGTAAGGGAGATGTGCATGAGTGTAGTAATTCAAGGGATATTAGTGTGTTGAGTGTAGTTGGAAAAGTGTATGGTAGAGTACTGATTAATAGGATTAAGGATAAAACAGAGAATTCAATCTTAGAAGTACAGGGTGGTTTTAGAAGAGGTAGGGGTTGTATGAATCAGATTTTTACAGTAAGGCAGATATGCGAGAAATATTTAGCAAAAGGTAAGGTGTATGTTGCGTTTATGGATCTGGAGAAAGCGTATGATAGAGTTGATAGGGAAGCAATGTGGAATGTGATGAGGTTATATGGAGTTGGTGGAAGGTTGTTGCAAGCAGTGAAAAGTTTCTACAAAGGTAGTAAAGCATGTGTTAGGATAGGAAATGAAGTGAGTGATTGGTTTCCGGTGAGAGTGGGGCTGAGACAGGGATGTGTGATGTCGCCGTGGTTGTTTAACTTGTATGTTGATGGAGTGGTGAGAGAGGTGAATGCTCGAGTGCTTGGACAAGGATTAAAACTTGTAGACGAGAATGACCATGAATGGGAGGTAAATCAGTTGTTGTTTGCAGATGATACTGTACTGGTTGCAGACACAGAAGAGAAGCTTGGCCGATTAGTGACAGAATTTGGAAGAGTGTGTCAGAGAAGGAAGTTGAGAGTTAATGTGGGTAAGAGTAAGGTTATGAGATGTACGAGAAGGGAAGGTGGTGCAAGGTTGAATGTCATGTTGAATGGAGAGTTACTTGAGGAGGTGGATCAGTTTAAGTACTTGGGGTCTGTTGTTGCAGCAAATGGTGGAGTGGAAGCAGATGTACGTCAGAGAGTGAATAAAGGTTGCAAAGTGTTGGGGACAGTTAAGGGAGTAGTAAAAAATAGAGGGTTGGGCATGAATGTTAAGAGAGTTCTATATGAGAAAGTGATTGTACCAACTGTGATGTATGGATCGGAGTTGTGGGGAATGAAAGTGATGGAGAGACAGAAATTTAATGTGTTCGAGATGAAGTGTCTAAGGAGTATGGCTGGTGTATCTCGAGTAGATAGGGTTAGAAACGAAGTGGTGAGAGTGAGAACGGGTGTAAGAAATGAGTTAGCAGCTAGAGTGGATATGAATGTGTTGAGGTGGTTTGGCCATGTTGAGAGAATGGAAAATGGCTGTCTGCTAAAGAAGGTGATGAATGTAAGAGTTGATGGGAGAAGTACAAGAGGAAGGCCAAGGTTTGGGTGGATGGATGGAGTGAAGGAAGCTCTGGGTGATAGGAGGATAGATGTGAGAGAGGCAAGAGAGCGTGCTAGAAATAGGAATGAATGGCGAGCGATTGTGACGCAGTTCCGGTAGGCCCTGCTGCTTCCTCCGATGCCTTAGATGACCGCGGAGGTAGCAGCAGTAGGGGATTCAGCATTATGAAGCTTCATCTGTGGTGGATAACGGGGGGAGGGTGGGCTGTGGCACCCTAGCAGTACCAGCTGAACTCAGTTGAGTCCCTTGTTAGGCTGGGAGGAACGTAGAGAGTAGAGGTCCCCTTTTTTGTTTTTGTTTCATTTGTTGATGTCGGCTACCCCCCAAAATTGGGGGAAGTGCCTTGGTATATGTATGTATAAATGATATAGGTTTCATTTGAAAATCTAATACATGAACAAAGTTTTTTAGTGCTGCGATCTTGAGAATATTCCATTCTTTTTCTAATATTTGTTTTCTATTATTCGAAATAAAAACTTAAATCATAATATCAGTTTGAGTTTATATAAGAAATCTTTGTCAAAGAGTTTGTTGATGTTATAAGCACTATAGATAGTAGTAAAGCTATTAGGAAATCCAAAATTTCGGTCCATACTAACTCTGCTCTCTTGTGTCCTCGTTCAAGCATTATATTGTAATGATATCGTTTAGGCCTACGTTATCAAATCAAAGGTGAAGGTTACCATTTATAAACTATATTCATCATCATCTTCTCCTCCTACGCCTATTGACGCAAAGGACCTCGGTTAAATTTCGACAGCCAGACGTCTCTATCTTGAACTTTTAATTCAATACTTCTTATTATTAACATTACTTGCTAAGCTACAACCCTAGTTGGAAAAGCAGGATACTATAAGCCCAAGGGGTTCCAACAGGGAAAAAAAAATCCCAGTGAGGAAAGCAAACAAGGAAAATGAAATATTTGAAGAACAGTAACAATATTGAGATAAATATTTCATATATAACATATAAAACTTGAACAAAACAAGAGAAAGTGAAATAAGATAGGAAGTGTGTCCGAGTGTACCCTCAACCATTCATCATCTACTTCAAGCTTCATAGTCCTCAGCCTTGTAGGCCTTGGTCTTCCAACTCTATTAAGGAATCTAATCAACAAATAATCATTTCGCTCCAATATTGGTTGTGCTTATGACGAGTGTTTGAGCCTGAGATAATATGATTATGTGCAATAGTGAGATTAACAATAGGATGTTTACTGTACTGCTTCGATGTTGTTAGAAATCCTAATTACATCTTGGGACAGTGATCCTTACTCGGTTGATAACGATTAATTTCGTAATTTTTTTGTCATTCACATTTTGAAAGGAACTGAGAATTAGTTTGTCTTTCCTTCAGATTTCTTCATTACGCTTTTCCTGTTGGAGCCGCTGAGCTAATAGCATCCTGCTTATCCAACTAGAGTTGTAGCTTAGCAAGTAATAATAATAATAATAATAATAATAATAACTTTACGCTATAGATTAATAATTATATATCCGTTACGAATACTATATCAAATAAGACAATGAAGAGGAGAAAAATGGCAATGTTGTGAACAGACGCAGTATAACCCTCCGGGCAATGATCTCTCTCTCTCTCTCTCTCTCTCTCTCTCTCTCTCTCTCTCTCTCTCTCTCTCTGCGTTTCTAACCCACTTTCGTGGGTTGCGATGGATGGGGATCTTGTGGGTCCCGCTCTCTGAATTCTTAACAAGATTGGAGTGGGAATACTACATCCCTAAGGCCTAGCAGATTACGTGCAAAACGTTTTTTCCACATCTCTATCTCTTTTTGTCATTTTTGTCTATTGGTATTCTAATATAAAGAAAAAATTGACATAAGTCTATTAGGAAGGAGTGTGATTTAAATATCTATCATTCTTATAGGACTACTGTTTTTTTTTTACTGATTTAAATATCTATCATTCTTATAGGCCTATTGTTGTTTTTTCTTTTACTGACATTTTACCAATCACTATCTCTTTCAGTCAATTTTGTTTATCATTATTCTAATATAAAGAAAAATGTCCTAAGAACTAAAAAAGGAGTGTGATTTAAATATCTATCATTCTTATAGGCCTACTGTTTTGTTTTTCTTTTACTGACATTTAACCTTCTCCATCTCTTTTTTTTTGTCATTTTTGTTTATTGTTATTCTAACATAAAGAAAAAAAACTTTCCTAAGTCTATTAGTAAGGAGTGTGATTTAAATGTATATCGTTCTTATAGGCCTACTGTTTTTTGTTTTTTTTTACTGACATTTTACCCATCTCCAACTCTTTTCGTCATTTTTGTTTATTGTTATTCTAATATAAAATAAAAATGTCCTAAGAACCAAAAAAGGGGTGTGATTTAAATATCTATCATTCTCTGAGGCCTACTGTTTTTTTTCTTCTGTTTACTAACATTTTAAGCATTTCTCAATTCGGATTTATTTTTTGTGATGGATGTTTGAATTACGAACCATTATTGATGGGTAATATAAAATTCAGTAGGAAAGTAATAGTATGTTTACAAGGTTTAGATTACTGGCCCATAAAAATGTTTAAAAGAAAAAAAAAATAGAAGAAAAACCTTAATTAAAGTTATTAAAAATTTTATATATAATCATATAAAAATATATACTGGTAAAAGGATATTTACCTAAATATCCATAGCTTGCTGATAACTAACATGGGCGTCTAAATCAACATGATTATTTATTGTATCTCTTGTTAGCTCCAAGTGGCTACAATCTTGTCTTCTTTTTAAATAATGGATATATATCCAGACTAACTTAATAATCACGTTTGTATAACATAAACAGCTCTTCTAGGAGAAGGACACTCCAAAATCAAAACCATTGTTCTCTAATCATGGGTAGTGTCATAGCCTCTGTACCATGGTTTTCCACTCTCCTGGGGTCAGAGTTCTCTTGTTTGAGGGTACATTCGGGCACAATATTCTATCTTATTTCTCTTATTTTGTTAAAGATTTTATAGTTTGCATATGAAATATTTACTTTAGTGTTGTTACTATTCTTGAAATATTTTATTTCAATTGTTAATTCTCTTATTTCCTTTTTCCCTTTCATCACTGGGCTATTTTCCCCGTTGGAGCCCCTGGGCTTATAGCTTCATGCTTTTCCATCTAGGGTTATAGCTTAGCAAATAATAATAATAATAATAATAATAATAATAATAATAATAATAATAATAATAATAACCGCTTGACTTAATTTCAGTAGCTGTTTACGTCAACAATAGTTTCCTGAATCACTCTCACGTTAATCGACAAAATAATGTTCTTGTACATTTTTTTCATTGTATTTATTACTCTTGCATTGATTATTGACCTTAAAAACAAAATGTTACGTGATGCAAAGATATTACCGTGTATTGATTATTCAACTCATTATTTCTGTTTTTACTAGACCGAAGTGGTTGCTAGCGTTCATCATAAAGATTGAGATCGTATCAGTAATTGGTGTAGTTAATGACATATTATTATTACTATTATCATTATCATTAATTGCTAACCTACAACCCTAATTAGAAAAGCAGGATGCTAAAAGCGCAGGGGCCCCAACATGGAAAATAGCCGAGTGAGGAAAGAAAACAAGGAAAAATAAAATATTTTAATAACAGTAGCAACATTAAAATAAATATTTCCTATATAAACTATAGAAAACTTTAACAAAACAAAAGAAAGAGAAGTCGATAGAATAGTGTGCCCGAGTGTACCCTCAAGTAAGAGAACTCTAACCCAAGACAGTGGAAGACCATGGTGCGAAGGCTATGGCACTACCCAAGACTAGAGAACAATAGTTTGATTTTGGAGTGTCCTTCTCCTAGAAGAGCAGCTTACCATAGCTAAAGAATCTCTTCTACCCTTACCCAGAAGAAAATAGCCACTGAACAATCATGTGCGTGTATGGGTGTATTCTATTACGGGAAGGAGTACCATAGTTTGGTTTAGGAAATTGTTTTATATGTTCCTTGTTGCCAAGACTAGGCTACACATAAGTAAGTAAGCCTGTATATGTTTATATTGACACATAGGCCTAAGTGGATTTGATTGATTTTGAACTGCATTAAAAGAACTATACAACCCTTTACAAAAGATTATCAACGCAGAGACTAGAAAATGTTGTACATCCAATAAAAAATATGTAATGAAACAGAAGCTAGTCTATTTTCCCTTAGAAAGGCAAAAAAAAAAAAAAAAAAAAAAAAAACTTAATCACAATTCAAGGGTCAAGCCAAAGATTTATGTGTTGTCAAAGGGCTTATTCGTAAGAAATTAAAAGCAGAGACGATACTTTCTCTACAAAGGAAACATCAGTCATTGTGAAATCTGGTCATCTTTATCAAAGTTGGATTTGATCTATAGAATTTAAACCAAGGGGACCATCGCTGGGACCGGGAAGAATATTCAGCATGAAGGTGTAAGTGGAGGAAACTAATTTTCCTAATTAAATGTACTGCGAGGTAAACGTTAAGATGAGTTGGACAGCAAAATGGAAGTAATAGGAAACGGAGAAGTGGCAGGCTAAAGACTGAGAGAGTGTAAGTGCTGCTATGGCTGAAGGTTTTGTCCCAGGACGAAGTTAGAGCCAATCACAACACGAGCTTAGCGGAAGCAGGTATTGCAAACCCCCTAACGTCTACTCAGAAACACAATTGTATCATTCTAAGGCAAAATTAATAAAAGAAACAGATTTTACATATCTATTATGTATAAAATAACGTAAATAGTCGCTAGTGTATACAGCACACCGGCGGAATATACTATACAGACGACTGACTATTGCAAATGAGTCTGTTAAAAACACACCCTTTTCACCTTCGAATTTTTAATTTACTCGGTGTAAGTAACTAAAGGAAGTCGTATATATGATATAAAACAATGACATTCATTACAATACTACACAATTATTAAGTAGTAGAGATAATGTGCAAGACTGACTGCCTAAAATCAGCTGGAAACGACGACAAACTGTAACCTCCTAATATAGCGAAGTTTGTAGCTGCCTCTACAGCAGTGTTGCCAAATGGAAATTTCCACCAGTGTTTTTTTCAAACTATGAAGGCTTGATATAAATCTATTCCATACCATGAATAAAACAAAATTTAGCATTGTGAAAAAACGGCATTAAAGTTTTTTCTACTTTCATTTAAGTTCATATGTTGTATTTCGATGTTTCTCTGGTGAATTTAGAATCTTACAATCTGGCAACGCTGCTCTACAGTCTCTAACATTAGTAACATTGTAGAACAGCGCTAAATAAAGACGAGACAAACTGACTCTATGAATTGACATCATAAGTAGTTTTAAATTTCGATTATCTAACTTATTGAAAATTTTAATCATTTCTCTTCCTGTAGTAGGCCTAGCTAGCTCGTCATACTTAGGTGTCGGTTAGTTTCAGTGGTTATCTGCCACTTTCCCGTTTACAATAATTAATCTACCTCGTCGTAATTGCAATAGATAAGGGGGACATGAATTTTACTATCATATCTTAATCATTAACATCTGTAGCTAAATCTATAACTACATATATAGGCGTAAATATATATATATATATATATATATATATATATATATATATATATATATATATATATATATATATATATATATATATATATATATGTACATATTATTCATAATACAGTATATTACTTATATTGCTAAATATAAGATACTTTAATTTATAGCCAAATACATGAACCATATATTTTTCCTACTCGTTATCTTATGTTCTATACATTTCTGACCTTGATTATTGGGGGCAAACCACCCGTTCGTGAGTTTTTGGACCCCCTTATATAAAGACAATAATGGAGGACACCAGTGGGAAACAGGTTTTTTTTTTTTTTTTTGGTGGGGAAATGTCATAAACGAGTGATTTACAGCAATAATAAAGGTTAGAAATATAAAATAAGTCCTAGATAACCAGTTGAAAAAATATATGGTTCATGTAAATGGCTGAAAACCGGCCAAACATGATTATTAAACACTTTGAAGATTTGTAAAAGGGTAAAGAACCTAAGAAACCCACTTAACCTAACCTAGTAGTTCCCAGGTCACAACCCCAAGCCCCCCAGGACTCATCTTCCCAGGTCACAACCGCTAGCCGAAACAAACGCCCCCCCCCCCTCCCAGGTCACAAACTAAAAGTAAATCACAAATCAAACCTTCCATTATGAAAAAGTAAATCACAAAAAGCGGATTATGATTGACACCGTCGCCTTTTTTTTTTCTTGTCAATCTTTACAAAAGCTTTGCAGTAGAAAATATGCTGGCCTTCCCTGAAGAAAAGTCAAAATCGAACCTTTGAGGCATTATTTCGCTGTTAGTTTTTAATTACACATGAGTAACAATAGCTTTTCACTGAACGGAGAGCATTTCCATTATGATCAATTGCCGACATAAACGAAATTACACTAAATTTCGAAATGGATTGATGTGCTTCCCTCAAATTCCCTCTTGGGACATTTCTACGAGATTGTGGTCAAGTGGAAACTATTTAACTGAACACGTAGGTGGGGGGGGGGGGAATGGCTGTTGTTGAACATCCGGGAACTTATGAAGAAGTACTTGTAAGCTAGTTAATTAGTTTAAAAAAACCACCTCACAAATACGTCATTGCAAATACACAGAAAGCTCCCCAAACCATGGGAAAATGCGCATGCGCAATAAGTCCCCTTCAGTCTCTCAGATGTAAACAATACTTTACATACTTTACATTTTAATAGACCGATATGTAAGTTATTATGCCCCAGCCCCTATTAAACATATAGAGAAAAAATACCGGTATTTGTCTACAAGAGCACGCTTCCCATTTACGCTAAATTTGTGCATTCCTGCAGCTCTCCTCTTATTTACAGCAATTAGGTTCTTTGAATGCTGGGAAAGCAAAAAAATATAGCAAGATATGTTGAGGGAGGGGGGAGGGGAGGAGGAATGGAGGGGTGGGGGGGAGGAGGAATGGAGGGGTTGGTGGAGGAGGTACTAAGCGACCAGGAACCGACATCGTCAACATAGTCAAGCAGAGAAATACCAAAATACCAAACTAGCCAACACTCGGTCCATTTCTTATAGCGAATTCCAGTTTCGCTAGAAATTAGAGTATCATAATATATTAACCCCTATATTAGAATTAATCTCCCTTATTCTCGTAAAATAGCTAATACTAAAGCGTATTAGTTTTCTGCAGTGCCATATAATAAAAAGCCATATAGTCCCTAATATATAAAACACTTAATTTATATGCAATGACAAATTAATAGACATAAAAATCACATGCTTTCAATTCCGAATTGATATTGCCTTCACAATTTGGGCAGGTTAGTTTCTAGTAGGTATAAAAGGAGCAATCTTTCAGGTTTCCACTGCAAACACGGGCAGTGTTTATAAAACTTACCTCGTAGAAGAGGCTTTTGACTCGTCGTCGATGGCAGCAGCACTTCATTACTGTTACTTGATAATTATGTAGTAATGTAGTGAATATCGGCGTTTTATCGCACATTATTACAGAATTTCCTTACGTATCGACACAGAGTAAAGTAAACTGAACCTCGAAGGCGGGAAGACAAAATGTTGTTACCAGATACTGATCTGCAACAGTCCGTTGTCTGTTACTACAGTATATTCCAGCGCTGTGCTACAAAGACTAGCTATAATTAACATTATTATGTGAATACTAAATAAAACACCTAAAGTCTTTGTTTCTTTGATTAATTTTGACTAAGAATGATGTATTCTGTTTCTATGAAGTTAGGTGATGACGTGAAGGTTGGCAATATTGCCTCCGCTGAGCTCGCGCTGTGATTGGCTAAAATTTCTTCCCGGGACAAACAAAAAACCCAAAAGCTGGAAAGAATCCAGAACAAAAATGTTAAAAAAGAAAAACAAGCCAACAGCAAAGGAATTGAGACCTATAGCTCTCACAAATGTATCATATAAAATATACATGGCTTTTATCAAGGATGAAATAGAAAGGCATTTAAAAAGTAATAATGCCATAGAGGATAGTCAAGCGGGATTTACAGAAGGAGGAAGGATTGAGGATAATATATTCATCTTACAATACATGGTCGAAGAAACTTTCAAAAATAAGAAAAAACTCATAGTGGCCTCTTTAGATTTCAAAAAAGCTTTCGATTCCATAAAAAGGGAAGCACTGATAGAAACATTAAAGCAATACAAAGTGCATACTAGTATAATTAACTCTATAGCTGAAGTGTATGTGGGAGACTCGACTACATTAGACATAGGGGAAAGAGTGGAACAAAAATTGAGCGTAAGTAGTGGAATAAAGCAAGGCTGTACTGCCTCTACAACATTATTCAAATTAATTACTTATCAGATTATAAAACAAGTAGAAAGGGAAGGTAATGGTTTTAAAAATGATATTATAAAGCTAGTAGTATTATTTTTTGCTGATGATGTCCTAGTGCTTGCTGAGAATATAGAGGATGCTGAATTAAACATAAGGAAAGTGATAGATATAGGAAAGCAGTGTGGTTTAGACATAAATAGAGACAAAAGTAGCGTACTTATATATAATATGAAGGAGAAACCAGATAATATAGAGGGAATAAGAGTAGTAAGCAATATTAAATACCTAGGTATCAAGGTAGATGATGGTAGGAATATGTTCAAAACACAGAAAAGTGAAATGATAGTTAAGGCGCAAAAGCTAGCCAATCTTACTTATTCGATCATAGAAAAAAGCTGTAATAAGATACTGATAGGAAAAACATACTGGAAAAGTGTAGCACTACCCTCTATATTATATGGAACAAATGTGATTAACTTAACAGAAACGGAAATAGAAAAGTTGCAGAGAATAGAGAATGGAGTGTATAGAAGGATGTTAGGGGGTGTAAGGAATACAGCAATTGTAGCCTTGAGAGGGGATGTAGGAGCATCAGCTATGAAAACAAGGGTAATGGATGGTAAGCTGAGGTACCTTAATAGCATTTATAAGGGAGAAAAGGACTTACTTACAGCAATAGTCAATGATATGGAAGAAAAAGAGAGGAAGTGGTGGATGCATGTGAAGAAGTATGCTGAAGAATGTGGGATGGCGATGAGAGAAGTCAAGAGATGTACGAAAGAGGACATAAAGAAGAGAACAAGAGAATGGGACACAAGCAAATGGAAGAGTGAAATGGAGTGTAAGGAGAGTTTAATTTTGTATAAAAACTGGAAAAGTGAAATCAAGGAGGAGGAAGTGTATGACAATACATTTTCGTCAATTTTATTATTTAGAGCAAGGACAAACTCATTGGGCTTGAATATAAGAAACAGACACCAAGATGGAAATATAAACTGTGTATTCTGTGATGTAGAAGAAAATGCTAACCACTTTATATTATATTGTCCACAGTTTAGTGATATAAGAATAAAAGCAATTGAGCTCCAACAACCATACGAAGAAGATAGTGCACAAACAGTTGGAAAATTCCTCTTTTGTGAAGAGAATATTGAAAATAAGAAAAGTATACTACAACAAATGTGGAGGAAAAGAGAAAAACTAGTGAAAATAAGGAACACACAAAACTAAAAGACACAGAGGCGCCGTTGTAAAGGCTATGCCTCACCCCAGAACCTGAACCTGAACCTGAACCATTCCAGATCCAGATTTGCTCTAAGTTAGTCTAACGCCTCCCGGTGCAACCGGTTCAAATAACTCCCGGTTTCAGAAATCGGAAGTCTATCCCATTTGTTACTAGTTTCAGACGGCTCACCGCTAACTTAAAATGACTCCTCAGGTAAATGAATCTTGTTAGAAATTACTCAACCGTCGAATGTGGCTTGGGTTGATTGCAGTGATGTTTTCCAATGTGATAAAGGAAGTGAGTTTTTGGTGTCAGATACGTAGTGTGAACAATTAGGAAAACACAAGAGGTAAAGGCAAATTTCAGGAGAAAACGTTTGCTTTTCGTCATCCAAGACAATCTGAAATTTAAACATTCAGATCCATCCGAAAAAGATATAGGAAAAATTTCAAGAACACCATCGAACTGCTTCTAGTTAAGGACGTTGAAGGAGACGGAAACTGTTGCTTTCGCTCATTGGCTGCTTGCCATATGCCATCACCGGAGAAGAGGACTAACATGCCGTCATCAGGAGCTTAATATGCACCAAAAAGACCAGGTATGTTTCAATGCATTAGGTTAAAATACGGAGACTGCAACAAGTATATTAGCAGCAGTTAACCTGTCACCCTGTTTCCTATGAACGTGTTTGTGGGAGGTTAACCTGTCAATCTGTTTCCTATGAATGTGTTGGTGTGGGGGTTAACCTGTTAACCTGTTTCCTTTGAACGTGTTTGTGGGGGGTTAACCTGTCAACCTGTTTCCTATGAACCTGTTTGTGGGGGGTTAACCTGTCAACCTGTTTCCTATGAATGTGTTTGTGGGGGTTAACCTGTCAACCTGTTTCCTATGAACGTGTTTGTGTGGGGGTTAACCTGTCGCCCTGTTTCCTATGAACGTGTTTGTGTGGGGGTTAACCTGTCAACCTGTTTCCTATGAACGTGTTTGTGGGGGGTTAACCTGTCAACCTGTTTCCTATGAATGTATTTGCGGGGGTTAACCTGTTAACCTGTTTCCTATGAACGTGTTTGTGGGGGGTTAACCTGTCAACCTGTTTCCTATGAACGTGTTTGTGGGGGGGGTTAACCTGTTTCCTATGAACGTGTTTGTGGGGGGGTGGGGGTTTAACCTGTCAACCTGTTTCCTATGAACGTGTTGTGGGGGCGGGTTAACCTGTCAACCTGTTTCCTATGAACGTGTTTGTGGGGGGGGGGGTGTTAACCTGTCAACCTGTTTCCTATGAACGTGTTTGTGGGGGGGGGTTTAACCTGTCAACCTGTTTCCTATGAACGTGTTTGTGGGGGGGTTTAACCTGTTTCCTATGAACGTGTTTGTTGGGGGGGGTGGTTAACCTGTTTCCTATGAACGTGTTTGTGGGGGGGGGGGTGTTAACCTGTCAACCTGTTTCCTATGAACGTGTTTGTGGGGGGGGGTTTAACCTGTCAACCTGTTTCCTATGAACGTGTTTGTGGGGGGGGGGGTTAACCTGTCAACCTGTTTCCTATGAACGTGTTTGTGGGGGGGGGGGGTTTAACCTGTCAACCTGTTTCCTATGAACGTGTTTGTGGGGGGGGTGGTTAACCTGTTTCCTATGAACGTGTTTGTGGGGGGGTGGTTAACCTGTTTCCTATGAACGTGTTTGTGGGGGGTTGTTAACCTGTCAACCTGTTTCCTATGAACGTGTTTGTGGGGGGGTTTAACCTGTCAACCTGTTTCCTATGAACGTGTTTGAGGGGGGGTTAACCTGTCAACCTGTTTCCTATGAACGTGTTTGTGGGGCAGGGTTTAACCTGTCAACCTGTTTCCTATGAACGTGTTTGTGGGGGGGGTTTAACCTGTCAACCTGCTTCCTATGAACGTGTTTGTGGGGGGGGGGTTAACCTGTCAACCTGTTTCCTATGAACGTGTTTGTGGGGGGTGGTTAACCTGTTTCCTATGAACGTGTTTGTAGGGGGGGGGGCTGTTAGCCTGTCAACCTGTTTCCTATGAACGTGTTTGTGGGGGGGGGTTTAACCTGTCAACCTGTTTCCTATGAACGTGTTTGAGGGGGGGTTAACCTGTCAACCTGTTTCCTATGAACGGGTTTGTGGGGGAGGGTTAACCTGTTTCCTATGAACGTGTTTGTGGGGGGGGTGTTAACCTGTCAACCTGTTTCCTATGAAAGTGTTTGTGGGGGGGGTTTAACCTGTCAACCTGTTTCCTATGAACGTGTTTGAGGGGGGTTAACCTGTCAACCTGTTTCCTATGAACGTGTTTGTGGGGGGGGGGGGGTTAACCTGTCAACCTGTTTCCTATGAACGTGTTTGTGGGGGGGTTAACCTGTCAACCTGTTCGCTATGAACGTGTTTTTTTTGGGGGGGGTGTTTAACCTGTCAACCTGTTTCCTGTGAACGTGTTTGTGCGGGGGGGGGGGGGTTAACCTGTCAACCTGTTTTCTATGAACGTGTTTGTGGGAGGGTTAACCTGTCAACCTGTTTCCTATGAACGTGTTTGGGGGGGTTAACCTGTCAACCTGTTTCCTATGAACGTGTTTGTGGGGGGGGGGAGTTAACCTGTCAACCTGTTTCCTATGAACGTGTTTGTGGGGCCGGTTAACCTGTCAACCTGTTTCCTATGAACGTGTTTGTGGGGAGGGTTAACCTGTCAACCTGTTTCCTATGAACTTGTTTGTGGGGGCTTAACCTGTCAACCTGTTTCCTATGAACGTGTTTGTGTGGGGGTTAACCTGTCAACCTGTTTCCTATGAACGTGTTTGTGTGGAGGTTAACCTGTCAACCTGTTTCCTATAATGTGTTTGTGTGGAGGTTAACCTGTCAACCTGTTTCCTATGAACGTGTTTGTGGGGGAGGGGTTTAACCTGTCAACCCGTTTCCTATGAACGTGTTTGTGGGGGGTTAACCTGTCAACCTGTTTCCTATGAACGTGTTTGTGGGGGTTAACCTGTTTCCTATGAACGTGTTTGTGGGGGTTAACCTGTCAACCAGTTTCCTATGAACGTGTTTGTGTGGAGGTTAACCTGTCAACCTGTTTCCTATAATGTGTTTGTGTGGAGGTTAACCTGTCAACCTGTTTCCTATGAACGTGTTTGTGGGGGAGGGGTTTAACCTGTCAACCCGTTTCCTATGAACGTGTTTGTGGGGGGTTAACCTGTCAACCTGTTTCCTATGAACGTGTTTGAGGGGGGTTAACCTGTCAACCTGTTTCCTATGAACATGTTTGTGTGGGGGTTAACCTGTTTCCTATGAACGTGTTTGTGGGGGGTTAACCTGTCAACCTGTTTCCTATGAACATGTTTGTGTGGCGGTTACCCTGTCAACCTGTTCCCTATGAACGTGTTTGTGGGGGGTTAACCTGTCAACCTGTTTCCTATGAACGTGTTTGTGGGGCGGGGGGGGGGGGGGGGCAAGTTCAGTCCAACTTATACGAGGCACATACATAAACCAAAAGACGGTATACAGTAGTTTACGAGATTGTGTATCTTGAGAAGTCGGTTTCACTTCAATATCTTTGTTCGTATGAAGTTGATTTTGTTATACATATGTAATTGCTCCAGTATTGTTTCTATGGTGAGCATTCAAAATGGGAGTCATTTGAAACTTGATGGAAAGAGTTGTGAAACTATGATCTTCCTAATCGGGTAGTTGAATCAGTAGAACTTCAAAAGTTCAAAGTTGGAGCAAATGTTTTTATGTGACCAGGCTGACATGAGTCTTTTTATAGTTTATATATGACATATCTTTTTTTGACGTTGCTACTGTTTTTAGAATGATTTATTGTTAATTTGTTCTCATCATTTATTCATTTCCTTATTTCTTTTCCTCACAGGGCTATTTTTCCCTATTGGAGCCCTTGGGCTTATAGCATCTTGCTTTTCCTACTAAGATTGTAGCTTGGCTTGTAATAATAATAGTGTCAGCATCATCATATTTTGATAATTGTATCAATGCTAAGTTTTTACGATTTTCAAATGATCTATCTACTCGAAAGTGACAAATTCTCATCCTTTTTATCCATGAAAGTATCATTCTATTAATTATCAAATTGAAATTTCGATAAAAATTTTGAACGTTGTTGTAACACGAATAGTTTTTATTTTTGTATGCTAATGCCTCGTGCCCTATACAAATATACTATTGATTTTTTTTAATATAATCAATATTTTAAGCAATCCTCAATTAGCTTATTAAAAAAAAATGGTTAGATGTAAAAAATGGAAGGAAATTCGTAGCTATAGTGAATTGTGGTGGCCGATGCGGTAACATCCCTGACTGGTGAATGTCAGACTGGGGTTCGAGTCCAGCTCAAACTCGTTAGTTCCCTTTGGTCGTTGCAACCTCACCATCCTTGTGAGCTAAATGAGGGTTTGGGGGAGCCTATAGGTCTATCTACTGAGTCATCAGCAGCCATTGCCTGGCCCTCCTTGGTCCTAGCTTGGGTGGAGATGGGGCTTGGTCGCTGATCATATGTACTGTATATGGTCAGTCTCTAGGGCATTGTCCTGCTTGATATGGCAGTGTCACTGTCCCTTGTCTCTGCCATTGATGAGCGGCATTTAAACCTGTAAGAGGAAAATCAGTAGGCCTACTTATTCATCTCTAAATATTTATCAAGAAAAAAAAAATTTCCATATAGGTTTTGCATTGAAATTATTACTTGTAACTCATTGTTTATTTTCATGTAATGAAAAAGAATTACAAAATTAATTCCCCCACTGAACAGAAATCAGCATACATTACTTGAAAATACTACAGATTCATGTAGCCTGAATCCATTACTTAATCATATACAATATTTACAAAAGACATTTAACAACAGTTAAATTTGTTGAAATAAAATCAGGCTTCAGTTTTGTACAAATATGCGGAATGTGATGCCATTCCTCAAAATATAAAACAGAATATCTTTGGTTGTTTTTGTTGGAGTACAGTAAATGTAAAATTACAGTTCCTCTTTATTATTATTCTTCAGATTGATTTACTTCCATAATCCACACCATGGCACCGAGAAAAGCGGATTTGTATTGCAAGTAAGAATTGCACAGTTTGTATGTATAGATCAGCTCGGAATGAGCAAAGTAAACTTACTGTACCGTGCGTGTTTCATACACGCTCGTACACTGTAAAGTTTTGCTTTTTTTTATCTTATCACCAGGGTTGCCAGGTTGGCCTTTTTTTCTGGCCAAAATACCTCCAAATTTGGTCTTTTTTTTCGAGCTAGATACCTAAATTTAGCCTTTTTAAGTTGGTTAGCCTTAAATGCTATATATTCGGCCTTTTTCTACTAATGACTTGGCCTTTTAAAGCTTCTGTTGTTTAAAAGTTGGCCTTTTCTCACTCACAAAACCTGGCAACCCTGCTTATCACTAGCTCTTGCCGGCACTGTTAATAAACCAACCTGTGTAGCCCTGATTGCTCATGTTTAATTTTTGTTTTTATTTTTGTGACGTTCTTCCTCGCAAGTCTGTTTAATAATGTTCAGTTGCATTCACCTCTCCTAGTTACACCCTAGCTGGTCACTCGCACATTACATTCTCCGACTTAGTTTTCTCTAAAGTCTCATTATATTGCAGTTCTTATCTTCTCTGTCTGTTATAAGTCTCTTTTCTATCCTTGCGGTATTTAATCTCCTTTTTTTTCTAAAGCTCTTGCAAATATAATTACTTTTATAATTTACCCATCGTCGTAGAATAGACATCATCTCTACTTAAACGTACTTTACACAGGAGAAAATGCTAAACTTTTTTTCCAAGCAAATCACAACCATTGCAGTGTAAGCATAATGGTATTCCCCATAAGCTTACGGAATACAGTAATAGGCCTATACAAGAGGAAAGCTTGCAATACCATTGGCAACACTTCTCCCAGCTTCATTCGACATCTTGCCGTCATAAGTCGGACCAGAGAGCCAAAGAAGGACAACGAGGTGTCTAATTCTATAGACAATTGGCCACTTTAAGGCAAAAAGAGTCGAATCAAGTAGCAAGACGAACCAACATCGAAATTTAATCAGATATCTGAATGCGGTTTAAGGCTTCAGTTTCTTCAAACACTGTTTTCTCTTGAGGTTCCTGCATCCTTTAGCTTATATTGCACGGCTTTTATTGGCAATTGCAGACGGAGATTTTTCCAAAAGAGCTGCTCGTCGTCTCCTTTGAGGAAGACTCGCATCCATTTACTGACGCAATTCTGAAAAAAAAAAAAACAAATAGTTGATAAATTTTATAATGCGAGTAATATTCGATATTCAGAGCAATGAGACATTTTTAGTATTTTTTTCTTATTATTTTTGGGTTTTCGTTATCAGGCTTTTATGTCAACGAGTTCAATGCATCAATGAATTTTGCATGACGATGTACAGAAGCAAATAAAACCACAAGCTGCTAATGTTATTTACGATTTCAAATTAAAGGTGAAGGACTTTCATAACATTGGCGTAATTTCAAGTTAGAATAGGTCTATCACTTTATCTTACCTTAGAGTAAGGTTTATCACTTTACCTTACCTTAGAGTAAGGTTTATCACCTTGCCTTACCTTAGAGTAGGTCTATCACTTTACCTTACCTCAGAATAGGGCTTATCACCTTATCTTACCTTAAAGTAGTTCTATCACTTTACCTTACTTTAAAGTAGGTCTATCACTTTACCTTACCTTAGAGTAGGTCTATCACTTTACCTTACCTTAGAATAGGTGTATCACTTAACCTTACCCTATTATCATATTCCTCCTGAGAAGAGTATGTCATGAAAGGAGTATTCGAACAAGGCGTCTCGGGTGGGCTTTCTTCGTCCACGTTTGCGTCGCTTTTGAAGGTCAGGTTAAGTGGAAATCTATACTTGGTTTTACTTAACCGTTCCTTCCGTTCCTCTTCTTTCCTTTTTATACCCATTATCATCATATCCCTCCCACTGGTATCTCCCTTGGATAGGTTATCCGATTCAGACAGGGTCGAAATATCACTCCCCTTCGCCCCAATAATCATGTTCTTCAGTTTCTGGTCTTTGGGAGATTTCGATCTGGACCTCAACGTGCAGCAGCTTTCGTGTGGTCTAAGCAACCTGTGATCCAACGGTTTCATTTCCGACGTCAAAGTCATTGACTTCGAATTGTCACAGATGCTGCTTGTGACGTCGTCGAAGTCCCTTATTAAGTGCCTCTTCTGACAGGACTCCGGGACTTTGATGCTGTCAGATTTCAGCTGTTTGAGGATAGTCATGACTTTTTTCTGATTGCGGGAACCCTTTTGATCTCTGATAGGCTTTGGGAAAGAAAGATAAAAATGACAGTTGTTATTATTATTATTATTATTATTATTATTATTATTATTATTACTTGCTAAACAACAACCCTAGTTGGAAAAGCAGAATGCTATAAACCAGGGGCTCCAACAGGACAAATAGCCCCGTGAGGAAAGGAAACAAGGAAAAATAAAATATTTTAAGAACAGTAACATTAAAATAAATATTTTCTATATAAACTATAAAAACTAATAAAACAAGAGGAAGAGAAATAAGATATAATAGTGTACCCGAGTCTACACTTAAGCAAGAAAACTGAAATAAACTTCCTCAGTAATAACTTAGTCACTTAACTGTAATATTGTGAATGACAGCGTAACGATACTAAGGTTATTTGGGGGTAATTAAACATTTTCTGATTCCGGGAAACTTTTTGATCTCTGGCAGGATTTACAAAAGAAAGATAAAAACGACAGCAATTAATCTGAAATCAACTTCCTCAGTTATAACTTTGTCACGTAACTAATATTGTGTATGCCACTACGTATCAATACTAAGGGTATTTTTGCAATATTCGGGTATTATTATTATTATTATTATTATTATTATTATTATTACTACTTGGTAAGCTACAAACCTAGTTGGAAAAACAGGATACTATAAGCCCAGGGGCCCCAACAGGGAAAATAGCCTAGTGAGGAAAGGAAACCTGAAAAAATAAGATATTTTAAGAACTGTAACATCAAAATAAATATTTCCTATATAAACTCTAAAACTTTAACAAAACAAGAGTAAGAGAAATAAGATAAAATAGTGTGTTCGAGTGTACCCTCAAGCAAGAGAACTCTAATCTAAGTCAGCGTAAGACCATGGTACAGAGGCTTTAAAACTAACCAAGACTAGAGAACAATGGTTTGATTTTGGAGTGTCTTTCTCCGAGAAGAGCTGCCTACCATAGCTAAAGAGTCCCTTCTACCCTTATCAAGAGGAAAGTAGCCACTGAACAATTACAGTGCAGTAGTTAACTCCTTGGGTGAAGAATAATTTTTTGGTAATCGCAGAGTTGTCAGATGTATGAAGACACAAGAATCTGCAAAGAATATGCCAGACTATTCTGTGTATGTGTAGGAAAAGGGAAAGTGAGCCGTAACCAGAGAGAAGGATCCAATGAAGTACTATATGGCCAGTCAAACGACCCAAATAACTCTCTAACGGTAGTATCTCAACGGGTGGTTAGTGCCCTGGCCAGCCCACTCTAAAATATAGTCAACGTTGTTTGAGAAATTGTACGAAGTGGACACCTAACCTTCTCTACTTCTTTATGTTCCTTTGTCTGTTCAAGAAAAATGAAAAAAACGATTAGCACAACTGAATGAAATTGAAGGGGACATTTATTCTCTACTTGTCTTATCGTATAGATTTTATGCTAAGATTTAATAAATATTTATCTATTCATATATTATTTTTTACTTAAAATGGTCTCTTACAATCTCCAAGAATCCTGTTCCCATAATCGAAAGTCTACTAACAATCATCTATGGTTACATTACCATCTTTTAATAGTTCTAGGAGGACACTCCAAAATCATACCATTGTTCTCTAGTCTTGGGTAGTGCCATAGCCTCTGTACCATGGTCTTCCACTGTCTTCGATTAGAGTTCTCTTGCTTGAGGGTACACTCGGGCACACTATTCTATCTTATTTCTTTTCCTCTTGTTTTGTTGAAGTTTTTATAGTTTATGTAGGAGATATTAATTTTAATGTTACTGTTCTTAAAATATTTTATTTTTCCTTGTTTCCTTTCCTCGCTGGGTTATTTTCCCTGTTGGAGCCCCTGGGGATAACATTCTGCTTTTCCAATTAGGGTTGTAACTTAGCAATTAATAGTAATGATATGAAAATTATATTTTATATACTTTTATAATATATTTCATCTTATCTTTTTTTTAAATAAGCTAAGCCGATAGACTAGACAATTGGTTCAGTCATTGAGAATTGATTAAAATGTCACTGATTTTTTAAATTCTCTCTCTCTCTCTCTCTCTCTCTCTCTCTCTCTCTCTCTCTCTCTCTCTCTCTCTCTCTCTCTCCCTCCAGTGAAGCGTAGGCCTACTTACCTCTAATATAACTGTAAAGATTTTTATTGGAGACATATGTTTATCCAGAGCATTGGCTGCCTGCATGATGTCGTACAGACAATCGGAGTCATCCACTATACACGGTGTCACGATGATCATAACACATTTGCACTGTTCCACGACTTTCGCAATGCAGCAGTAAGTGTCTGAAAGAAAACACACAAAAAAGTCATTTATAGCTAAAGGAGAAGGCCACTCGAAAATCAAACCATTGTTCTCTATTCTTGGGTAGTGCCATAGTCTGTGTACCATGATCTTACACTGCCTTGGATTAGAGTTCTCTTGCTTGAGGGTACACTCGGGCACACTTTTCTATCTAGTTTCTATTCCTCTTTTTCTGTTAAAGTTTTTATAGTTTGAATAGGAAATATTTATTTTAATATTGTTACTATTCCTAAAATATTTTATTTTTCCTTATTTCCTTATTTCCTTCCCTTACTGGGCTATTTTCTCTGTTGGGGCCCCTGGGCTTGTAGCATCCTGCTTTTCCAACCAGGGTTGTAGCTTAGCATTTAATAATAATAATAATAATAATAATAATAATAATAATAATAATAATAATAATAAAGGGAAAATTATCATTTTCGTTATAAATGGGTAAAAGGCATCGGCAGGATATAAAGTAATATGGTCTTTTAAAGATCATATTTTTTTAATGTCACTGATATTTTTTTCTTTATTCAGTTGAACCCAAAATGGTCTTTTAAATATCGCATTTTTTTAATGTCACTAGTATTTTTTTCTTTATTCAATTGAACCTAAAATGGTCTTTTAGATATCACATTTTTTTTTAAAAATGTCACTGATATTTTTTCTTTATGCAATTGAACCCAAAATGGTCTTTTAAAGATTACATTTATTAAAAATGTCACTAATATTTTTTTCTTTATTCAATTGAACCTAAAATGGTCGTTTAAAGATCACATTTTATTTGAATGTCACCAATATTTTTTTCTTTTAAGATTCAATTAAACCTAAAATGTTTTTTTAAGATACATGTTTTCTTAAATGTCACTAGTATTTTTTTCTTTATTCAATTGAACCTAAAAATATCAGCAACACTAACTTGAAAAAGAAAAAAAAAAAAAAACAGATTTTGCTATTTTGAACCCCTGATGCCCTATGATGGAGTAATTTTACAATAAAAAAAGAAATTATGATTAATACGAACGATAGATTTATATACACGCGTAACAGCATGGTAGATAAAAAGCCGAACTATATTACTGTAGTATA
>NC_090750.1:84961127-84966127 GCF_036898095.1 Palaemon carinicauda
GTGTCCCTGACTAGTACAGCTTTGCTGATTATGGCAATACACAATGCCTTTCACCAAGCTAAGGTATTCCCCACCTACGAGAAACAAGGCAGATGTTCAGTTTTCTATCTTCATGTTAATTACAATTAATCCGAAAGGGTACAGTCACTCATATAAGTTGATGGATGTCCGGGTGTTTAAGAGAGATTTCCATTTCATCCCTTTCTGGACGACAGGTGTCTGGGAGTGCGAAAACGGTTAACTGAATAGTTGAATATTTAACCAGTCTCGCGCTCCCCGATACCTGTCGTCCAGAAAGGTGTGGAGTTTTAATTTCTCTCAAACACCCGGACGTCCTTAAACTTATATGAGTGACTGTACATGGCGGAGGAATATGGTGATTTCCTCCAATGCAGTGATTGATGAAACGAGTAACCTGATATCCTGATAAAGACAAAAGAAAGGGAACTAAACACATGTTTCTAACCTCAAAGGAAGCGATTGAAGATTGAAAGGATCAGAAAAAAATTAAGAAAAATAGAGTGGATTGACTATACAGCTTTATCTTCATCTTGTAACGACTTTTTATAATTCATTCACTACAATCAATTGATATATGCTGAAAATAAGACGATTTTATCACGGTAGGAATGAGGTATGCTCGTGGTGCTGAAGCAAATCGAAAAATACCAGTTACATAGTCACCAATTTGATTTTCTACCAAAATATTTGTTAATAACGTGGATCTCTAGGATGAGTACTTAAATAATGTTATCTTTAAAAGTTACTTATTAGCTATTTTCTTTTGCAGTCAATCGTAATATATATATATATATATATATATATATATATATATATATATATATATATATATGTGTGTGTGTGTGTGTGTGTGTATGTATATAAGTATATGTATATACTGTATATATTTATATGTATATATATACATATATATATATATATATATATATGTATATATATATGTATATGTGTATATATATGTATGTGTATATGTATATATATACATACATTTTATATATATATATATATATATATATATATATATATATATATATATATATATATATATATATATATATATAATCTTTGTCTCACTTATTGAGGCTATATGAAAATGAAAATGTTGGCTTAACTCAAATTAAATTTCATGCGTGAAATTTTGGGTTAGGATTGAATTGGGTTTATGACTTTGGGTCAGACGGCCTTGCACTAGGGTCTGGGAGGCCATTCAGCCCCTGTGGGAAACTGGGGGAAACCCCGAAGTTGCAATATAAAGAATAGGTAAAAACTTTGGACACCAGGATAGAAGGAAGGACACAGCTAAAGAGTTATAGTAGGAAGCTAAAAAGTGGGTGCAGTTAGGAGATGCTTATTGTGTACTGTCGGCACTAAACTCCCCTCCCCCCTCCCTGAAGTGTTGTGTTTTGTGTTATAGCATCTGGCTTTTCCAACTAGGGTTGTAGCTTGCCTGGTAGTAATAATAATAATATAATCAAATTTGTCTGATTTTACAAACACACTATATCATAACATATTAATTCACTACTTTTACTTGATTTTAAAATTTGGATTTATAGAATTTGGTCAATATGAAAAAAAAATAAAGTAGTTGATAAAATTATATTAGAAGATTCAGCTGATTATAAATTGATGAATGATATCATCTTCTTTGATAGCAGCATCCATAGTTATTGTATTGTTCAATTTCTTTTAATATTTGGTTCAAAATTAAATATTTCAGTGTCACTATGCTGATTTACTGGCGTTGAACATCACATCAATATTTCTTTTTTAGAGACGACTCTCATTATTTGTAGGGCTTCAAATGAAGAGCATTATGATACTTAGATAGCTTTCAATAGACTATTGTGTGTGTGTGTGTGTGTGTGTGTGTGTGTGTGTGTGTGTGTGTGTTTATGTATACCCTATTATTAACATCAATTTTATAAAGCGACTTTTTTTCATGCTAGTCTTACTGCATAGATTTTGAGCATGTCTCAAGAACTTAATCATATGTCTCCCCACACTCTCGAACGGAATTTTAATCTTTATGAAAATTATTTAAATCTGAATTTTGATTTTTATGAAACTGAAGTAACTCTGAATTTCAATCTTTATGAAACTAAAGTAAGTCTGAATTTTAATCTTTATGAAACTGAAGTAAATCTGAATTTTAATCTTCATGAAACTGAAGTAAATCTGAATTTTAATCTTTATGAAACTGAAGTAAATCTGAATTTTAATCTTTATGAAAATGATTTAAATCTGAATTTTATTCTTTATGAAACTCAAGTCAATCAGAATTTTAATCTTTATGAAACTGAAGTAAATCTGAATTTTAATCCTTATGAAAATTATTTAAATCTGAATTTTAATCTTTATGAAACTGAAGTCAATCAGAATTTTAATCTTTATGAAACTGAAGTAAATCTGAATTTTAATCTTTATGAAACTGAAGTAAATCTGAATTTTAATCCTTATGAAAATGATTTAAATCTGAATTTTAATCTTTATGAAACTGAAGTCAATCAGAATTTTAATCTTTATGAAACTGAAGTAAATCTGAATTTTAATCCTTATGAAAATGATTTAAATCTGAATTTTAATCTTTATGAAACTGAAGTCAATCAGAATTTTAATCTTTATGAAACTGAAGTAAATCTGAATTTTAATCCTTATGAAAATGATTTAAATCTGAATTTTAATCTTTATGAAACTGAAGTCAATCAGAATTTTAATCTTTATGAAACTGAAGTAAATCTGAATTTTAATCCTTATGAAAATGATTTAAATCTGAATTTTAATCTTTATGAAACTGAAGTCAATCAGAATTTTAATCTTTATGAAACTGAAGTAAATCTGAATTTTAATCTTCATGAAACTGAAGTTAATCAGAATTTTAATCTTTATGAAACTGAAGTAAATCGGAATTTTAATTTTTATGAAACTGAAGTCAATCTGAATTTTAATCTTTATGAAATGGAAGTAAATCCTAGTTTCCACATAGCGATTTAATTATTTCTATTTTTCCTTTTTTTTTAGAATATTGTATTTCAAACCATTACGAAATCTAACGAACATTCTTGATGTGTCTTCATTTTGAGATAAAGAGCGATTGCCAGGGCACCAGCCACCCATTGAGATACTACCGCTAGATAGTTATGGGGTCCTTTGACTGGCCAGGCAGTACTACATTGGATGATTCTCTCTGGTTACGGTTCATTTTCACTTTGCCTACACATAAACCGAATAGTCTGGCATATTCTTTACAGATTTTCCTCTGTCCTCATACACCTGACAGCACTGAGATTACTAAACAATTCTTCTTCACCCAAGGGGTTAACTACTGCACTGTAATTGTTCAGTGGCTACTTTCCTCTTGGTAAAGGTAGAAGAGACTCTTTAGCTATGGAAAGCAGCTCTTCTAGGAGAAGGACACTCCAAAATCAAACCAGCGTTCTCTAGTCTTGGGTAGTGCCATAGCCTCTGTACCATGGTCTTCCACTGTCTTGAGTTAGAGTTCTCTTGCTTGAGGGTACAATCAGGCTCACCATTCTATATTATTTATCTTCCTTTTGTGTTTTTTTCTAAGTTTTTATAGTTTATATAGGAAATATCTATTTAGATAATGTTACTGTTCTTAAAATTTTATTTTTCCTTGTTTCCTTTCCTCACTGGGCTATTTTCGCTGTTGGGGTCCCTGGGCTTATAACGTCCTGCTTTTCCAACTAGAGTTTTAGCTTAGCAAGTAATAATAATAATACTTTGTAATTTGATCAAAGTGTTAAAGATTATATTTTTTCATTTGTTGAAGGTCTCTCCTTCAACAAATGATAAAAAAAAAAACGACTAAAAAAAAAAAAAAATTATGAAGAAAAACCTATTCTTTAATTTCATGTTAAATAAAAAATGTTTTCCCTTGATTCTTGAGGTAATTACAAAATGTTAACAAAAGAACACGATTATACTTTGGTTCAAGATTCTATTTAATAAGTTAACAGTTTTCTTGTTAGCTTATTTCTATACATAATTCAGGAAACCGGTAATTCATAACGTTAAAAGATATATTTTTCCTGAATGCTGATTAATTTGTCTTGGGTTAGACTTCTCTTGCTTGAGGGTACACACGGCCACACTAATCCATCTAATTTTACTTCTTCTTTTGTTAAAATTTTTCTAGTTTATATAGGAAATATTTATTTTAATGTTGTTACTGTTCTTAAAATATTTTATTTTTCCCTGTTTCCTTTCCTCGCTCGGCTATTTTCCCTGTTGGCGTCCCTGGGCTTATAGCATTCTGCTTTTTTAACTAAGGTTGTAGCTTAGCACGTAATAATGGTAATAATGAAAATAATAATAATAATAATAATAATAATAATAATAATAATAATAATAATAATAATAATAATAATGATAATAATGTCTCCCTCATCATGGCTGCCTTGAAGAAACTTTTCTCATCAACCTAATTCTTGTCCATTTTCATTTCGTTGAATTGAAGAAATGTACCTTCTTTTTATTCTGATAAGATCCTCAAAGTTTATTTTTCAATTCATTTGTATTACAGTGCTTCGATAATAATCTTTAATGGCTTCATTGAGAAATTTAACGAAATATTAATTTTGTCTATTTTCATTATGGATGCCGATGACTCTCTCTCTCTCTCTCTCTCTCTCTCTCTCTCTCTCTCTCTCTCTCTCTCTCTCTCTTCTCTCTCTCTCTCTCTCTCTCTCTCTCTCTCTCTCTCTCTCTCTCTCTCTCTCTCTCTCTATATATATATATATATTATATATGTATATATATATATACGTTTTTGAGTGGGAATACTTTAATGTGTAGAAAGGGTTTGTGTTTCCTCATGATCAGCAAAGCTGTACTAGTCAGGGCCACCCATACTAGGTTGGTTTACTGTGAGTGATCAAACTAAAATCTCCCACCTTCACCAATCTGCAATGGCCAGCGTGATGATGAAAACTGGCCAAACCTTAGATTTGAATAAC
>NC_090750.1:84968627-84976127 GCF_036898095.1 Palaemon carinicauda
CCCTAGTTGGAAAAGCAGGATGCTATAAGCCCAGGGGCCCCAACAGGGAAAATAGCCCAGTGAGGAAAGGAAAGAAGGGAAAGAGAAATATTCTAAGAACAGCAACAACGTTAAATTAATATTTCCTATATAAACTATCAAAATTTCAACAAAACAAGAGGAAGTGAAATAAGATACAATAGTGTGCCCGAGTGTACCCTCAAGCAAGAGAACTCTAACCCAAGACAGTGGAAGACCATGGTACAGAGGCTTTGGCACTATCCAACACCAGAGTATATTGCTTTCATTTTGGAGTATCCTTCTCCTAGAAGGGCTGTATACCATGGGTAAAGAGTCTCTTCTACCATTATCAAGAGGAAAGTAGCCACTAAACATTTACATTGCAGTAGTTAACCCCTTGAGCAAGGAAGAATTGTTTGGTAATCTCAGTATTGTCAGGTGTATAAGGTCAGAGGAGAATAAGTAAAGAATAGGCCAGACTATTCAGTGTATGCGTAGACAAAAGTAAAATGAGCTGTAACCAGAGAGAAGGATCCAATTTAGTACTGTCTGGCCAGTCAAAGGAACCAACAACTCTGTAGCGGTAGTATTTCAACGGGTGGCTGGTACCCTGACCAACCAAGGTTAGGTTTGGCCAATTTATCGAATGCCTTGTTTTCCAAACTTACATCAATAATATATTTGCATAATACATATTTGATAATTGATTCATAAATAAACTAATCTATCAGATTTTTCCTTTATTTCCAATTTTTTTTTTTTTTGTCATTTTGGGTATAGTAAGAAAAAAAATCAAATGAATTATATCCCAAAAATATTTTCCCCATATTACATCAAGATAATTTTCACATGATTAAACATAACCTGACTTGAAGTTACCTTAGTTAAGTTCATCTGGAATACATTAACTACGCATATTCCATTCAACTATATAAAAATACTCAAGGACAAATCAATAAATAACAAAGAAAGACACAAACATTTAAATAAATAACATCAAAGAGAGTGACTTAAGCAAGACACTCAATAATCACAGTATATGAGTATAATGACAGTTCTATGATCTGTCTTAAGCAAGACACTCTCACAATAATCATAGCTAAATATATGAGTATAATGACAGTTCTATGCTCTGTCTTAAGCAAGACACTCTCACAATAATCATAGCTAAATATATGAGTATAATGACAGTTCTATGCTCTGTCTTAAGCAAGACTCTCACAATAATCATAGCTAAATATATGAGTATAATGATAGTTCTATGATCTGCCTTAAGCAAGACACTCTCACAATAATCATAGCTAAATATATGAGTATAATGACGGTTCTATGATCTGTCTATAAGCAGCTGTTCTAAAGACTTTTCAGAAGATTTCAAAGAAAAGCTGTAGTTTAAGGCGGCCCAACCACCACACAACCCAGCAGAGTAGCCTTGTCAACGTCCTCCTTCTGGTTAGCTAGAATAGGAAATTTGCTCTTGTCGGGTAGAACTCTACTGACAGTCGCTGAAAAATAGAGAATACAAGCATTTCGAGTTTTAGAGGAAATTGAGATTTCATATATCGGGGGAATCGTCGTCGGTTTAAGGCGAGTTTCATTTTTGAGGTTCAAGTGACATGGTTTACTTCATGTCAACATATTTGATGGAAAAAGTAATTTATCTTTTATTTTCACCTAATAACGAGATGAGAAGATTGGTTGTGTCACTAATTAATGGAAAATAAAACAAGCATGAAAAAAATGAAGAGTTCGGTTTAAGGCGAGTTTCATTTTTGAGGTTCAAGTGACATGATTTACTTCATGTCAACATATTTGATTGAAAAAGTAATTTACCTTTTTATTCACCTAATAACGAGATGAAAAGATTGGTTGTGTCACTAATTAATGGAAAATAAAACAAGCATGAAAAAAATGAAGAGAAGCATTGAATTACCAAACATTACAAACACTTGAGATTCAAATGGTTAATGATCCGTCAAAATTCTCTTACTCTTTAAAAGATTAGTAAGACTTTTTTTTCCATTTTTGATTATTTAATGTCTATTTCAAAAACCTCTGAAAACATAATAAACCTTTTATTCGAGCTTGATTTTCGTAGGCTCCCTTCACTTAGTTGATTCGGAGAGTAACATTTGCAACACTTCGGCAGCACTGAGGAGAAATTGTTCTCCAGGTCATGCCATAATGAAGAGCTAAATATTGCTGACAATTGCAAAAGATATTGGATCCTAGTGCATTTGACGAGAAAAAAAAAAATGTTGGCCACAGAATACGCAGATTAAATCGCATTTTCAATCGGTAAAGGTACACAAAATTTACAAAATTTGCTAAGCAGAATGCATTATATATCTAGATATTGAATTGGATCAATGTAATTTGGCCATATAGTCCAGTGCTAGGTCAAGGGAGACCATTCAGCTCCTGAGATGAAACTGGAAGATATACAGCAATTCAAGTTTGATGTTGGAGTTTATAGGAGGCAAAAAATGCAACATGGCATAAAGGAACTAGGAATGGGGAAGGTAAAGTAGGTAGGCCGATCGCTGGGGGGCACAAGGAACGCTACAAAAATGGAGTGATCCTGGAAGCTTCTCTTAGATCTTGCTCCTCGCACTGGAACGGTCCTGGAAGAGTAGGAAGACTAGGGCCTACATGGCTGAGGACTATGAAGCGAGAAGTGGGACATGATGAGTGGAGAAGTATTGAATTAAAAACCCAAGATAGAGATGACTGGCGAAATAAAACTGAGGCCCTTTATGTCAATAGGTGTAGGAGATGATATATATATATATATATATATATATATATATATATATATATATATATATATATATATATATATATATATATATATATATATATATGTACATATATATATTATATATATATATATATATATATATATATATATATATATATATATATATATATATATATATATATATATATATATATATATATATATATATATATATATATATATCATCTCCTCCTACGCCTATTGACGCAAAGGGCCTGGGGTAAGATTTCGCCAGTCGTTGCTTCTACAATCACCATCTCCTACTTCGCGCTTCATAGTCCTCAACCATGTATGGCTAGGTCTTCCAACTCTTCTAGTGCCTTGCGTTGCCCAGCTGAACGTTTGATGAACCAATCTCTCTTGGGGAGTGCGAAGACCATTCCAAGATGACATTCTAAAAAACAACCTACAAACACAAGGACTTCAGAAATGAGACGGTTCATCGAACCACAAAGTGAAATTAAGAATGCAAAAGCTAATCTCCTAGTTACCTGTAATCGAGGGATTTGCTCTCAGGGACCTCAAGAAGAATTTGATGTTGGCCCTACTGTGCTGAAGGCCGTAGATCCAGAAAGGAATGAAGGTGATGCAGATAATGAGAGCGCAGGCGATCCACAGCTGGTGTTCCTTCAGGATCCTCAACGGTACTGATTTGGGAGACACAAATTGGATTCTTGAAGAGCGTGTATTATAGACTGTTCGATATATGTGTATATATATATATATATATATATATATATATATATATATATATATATATATATATATGTATATATATATATTTATATATATATATATATATATATATATATATATATATATATATATATATATATATATATATATATATAGTATATATATGTTAATGAAGGCAAAAGTAAGAAACAGCGGTGCTAAAAAGAAGTATTATTTTAAAAAGCTGTTAGTGTTTCTCTATTATTATTATTATTATTATTAGCTAAGCTACAACCCTATAGTTTAAAAAGCAAGATGTTATAAACCCAAGGGCTCCAACATGGAAAATAGCCCAGCGCGGAAAGGAAATAGGGAAATAAATAAACTACAAGAGAACTAATGGACAATTAAGATAAAATATTTGAAGAAATAACATTAAAATAATCCTTCCATATATAAACTGAAAACTTAAAAAAAAAAAAAAAAAAATAAAGTAGTGTGTTTGACATTAAATCAGTTCTAGCTTAAAGACTATTGTTGAATATCGTGTAAACTATATAGCCATCATTTTTTCATTATTTTCTGGTGATTGTGCAAGGGCCGGAGGCTTATCAAAAATGGCGCTCGAGGAAATTCGTAGAGAGGGTAAGATCACTCTGACTAAACTCAATTATAATCAGTCCTTCAAGGATACTCGCTTCTGAGGAAATGATTGAATTGGATTTAAGGATCTGGGCCATATGAGTGAAAAATGAGAAGGAGTTGGACAGCAAGAAGGAAGAAAGGAAGCAAAAACGGAAAAAATTAGAATGATTTGAAGCAAGTGTAGATAATGGTACAAGAAACGCTGGAAAGACCCTCAATAGAGTTCTCTTGCTTGAGGGTACACTTGGAAACACTATTCTATCTAATTTTCTTCCTCTTGTTTTGTTAAAAGTATTTATAGTTTATATAGGAAATATTTATTTTAATGTTGTTACTCTTCTTGAAATATTTATTTTTTCCTTGTTTCCTTTCCTCACTGGGCCATTTTCCCTGTTGGAGCCCCTAGGCTTGTAGCATCGTGCTTTTCCAACTAAGGTTGTAGCTTAGCAAGTAATAGTAATAATAATAATAATGATAAACGCCTACAGTGCGCCCACACGGCACTACCCACCCCACTACTCTCTCTCTCTCTCTCTCTCTCTCTCTCTCTCTCTCTCTCTCTCTCTCTCTCTCTGACCTACCTTTGTCAGTAACATTTACTCTCTGAATGAGAGATCCAATTTCATTTGTGATGTTGCATAAGTAGGTCCCATAATGGGATGACTGAACTTTCTTAATTATGAGCTTGCCGCTCAGATGGCTGTTCCTAAAAGAAAGAAAGATAAGTGATTGATTAAAGATATACATTTAATTTACGTATGAAGGAGATTAGCTCTCTTCCATTAGATTCTAAATCAGATATATAGGAAGTACACACACCCACAATTGTGTGGGTATGTGTACCTCCAAAAACAGAGTGTATGGCTAAGGGACATTCGATATATATCTTTGCCAAATATACCTTTGTAACTCTTTTCATGTTCATGTTTCAATAGATAATCAAAGGAGGATATGGTTATTAGGATAAACAGTAAATATTTTTACAGTCAGCATCTAGTTCATATGTCAATAGCCAATCAAAGGAGAATACTGTTATAACAAGCAGTAAATATTTTGAAATCTAATTCCTGTATGAAAAGCAAGTACATACAGTCAGTACCCCTGTAACTTTTCTAGCTAATCAAAGGAGGATACATTATTATAACAAGCAGTAAATATTTTGAAATCTAATTCCTGTATGAAAAGCAAGTACATACAGTCAGTACCCCTGTAACTTTTCTAGCTAATCAAAGGAGGATACATTATTACAACAAGCAGTAAATATTTTGAAATCTAATGCCTGTATGAAAAGCAAGTACATACAGTCAGTACTCCTGTAACTTTTTCTAGCTAATCAAAGGAGGATACATTATTATAACAAGCTGTAAATATTTTGATATCTAATTCCTGTATGAAAAGCAAGTGCATACAATCAATGCATTGAATTAAACACTTGCTCGGTGAAGCAGTTCACTTCCAAAATCCTTTATGGAGACTCAATAATATTCTCAAATATCTAATGAACTACTGCTGGAAGAAATGCTTACTCAGTGACATTCTCTTCAGTGATATGTATCTCCTCAGATGAAGTGAGTTGTTCGAATGTCCCGCTTTCCCGTGACTCCTTCGACCAAGTGAGCGTGTACTTGAAAGGGTTCGCGCAACGGGGAGTGCCAATGCAAGCCTTACACACTAGGGTGATGCTGTGTCCTAAAGGTGCGTAGGTTTCTTCAGATATTGTGCCACACCCTGGTTTGTCTTTGGTGGGCCTGCTCACTGGAAGACAAGATGAAGGCATTTCGTTTTATGTTTGCTTTTCAACTAGTTACGTGTGGTTCATTTATATGAATGGACATTACATACTGATACTTATTTAAGCATGTGCAGACTAATTTTACTGTATATATATATATATATATATATATATATATATATATATATATATATATATATATATATATATATATATATATATATGTGTGTGTGTGTGTGTGTGTGTGTGTGTGTGTGTGTGTGTGTGTGTGTGAGCGCGCGCCCGCGTGTTTGTTTGTACTGAAGATGATGATGTTAAAGAGCAAAGGTGTAAATAGTAATAGCAGAAGGGATTGCAACTGAGGCCGAAGAAATTAGATATATATTCGCCTGGGGCTCTGATCCCGAGGTCGTTAAGAGAATCCAGACATTAATGTATCAAAAATATATATGGCTTATTTGGATATATATATATATATATATATATATATATATATATATATATATATATATATATATATATATATATATATTAACCTCTAGCGCTCCCTACCCTACACTGCATAGCGCAAGGTATACTGCAGGCAGTACCGCACGCTATACATAGATTACTGAAAACAGAGAAACGCATGATAACTCGTTGCTTACATGTGACGCAGACGAGGAACTTCTGAGAAATGCGGGTCCCGTTGGCAAAGGTCGCCGTGCAGGAGTAGTTCCCTGCGTCAAATTCACTGACGGTTACTGACGAAAGGATGTTGTTGGACTGCCAATAATCACTCGTTTTGAATGTGCTGCTTTCGGGTTTGGTCCTGGAGAAACAGGATGAGTGGTAATGTTAAGAGATCCCTCGCTTACGGAATTCATTTCTTGTGAGTGCATGTTTAAAGGTTTAAAGGCTGCTCGTGAATGGCGTAGGCAAGGGACAGTGACATTGCCCTATCAAGCAGGATAATGCCCTAGAGACTGACCATATATCATATGATCAGCGCCCAAGCTCCCTCTCCACCCATGCTGGGAAAAGGGAGGGCCAGGCGATGGCTGCTGATGACTCAACAGATAGACCTATAGGCTCCCCCAAACCTCCCAACCTTAGCTCGCAAGGATGATAAGGTTGCAGACACAAATGACACTAACGAGACTGAGCGGAGCTCGAACACCCGACTGGCAAACACCAGGCAGAGACGTTACCAATCAGGCCACAACAATCCTAATCATGGTGGAGTTCAAACAAACATTGCAAAAATTCGTAATAGAATTAGGTCATTATTTCCGTATATATAGAAAAATGTCAATCATTATAAGAGAGAGAGAGAGAAATAATTATACTTTGCATGTTGTTGAAGATTTATGCTCAAAGAAATGTAATCAGTTATATGATCAATGGCGAATTACATATCGAGCAACTTCACTAACAAGCTTAGCCTTATTTTATGTGAAAAAAAAACCACAACATGTAACACCCTTCCGCATAGAAATGCATAGTGTTGTGGTGGCCGGTTTGGCAACGTCCCTGACTGGTAAACGCCAGACTGGGGTTCGAGTCCCGCTCAAACTCGATCGTTTCTTTGGTCGCTGCAACCTCACCATCCTTGTGAGCTAAAGATGGGGGTTTATGGGGAGCCTATAGGTCTACTTGCTGATAACCA
>NC_090750.1:84981127-85008627 GCF_036898095.1 Palaemon carinicauda
ATCAGAAGAAACATCAAAATACTCAGATCTCACTCCTACATCTTTGGCCGGGGAAGCCTTTTAGCACTGAAGTAGATTCTCTGGCAAGACATCTTCACAGAGATTGTCATTTAAGATGTATAATGGTAGTATCTCTGGCAAGACATCTTCACAGAGATCGTAAATTAAGATGCATAATATTAGCTTCTCTGGCAAGACATCTTCACAGAGAGTGTCAATTAAGATGTATAATGGTAGTATCTCTGGTAGGACATCTTCACAGAGAGTGTCTTTTAAGATATATTATGTTAGTATTGTCCATTAAGATGCATAATATTAGCTTCTCTGGCAAGACATCTTCACAGAGAGTGTCAATTAAGAAGTATAATGGTAATATATCTGGCAAGACATCTTAACAGAGTGTGTCAATCAAGATGTATAATGATAGTATCTCTAGCAAGACATATTCACAGAGAGTGTCAATTAAGATGTATAATGGTAGTATCTCTGGCAAGACATCTTCACAGAGAGTGTCACTTAAGATGCATAATGGTAGTATCTCTGGCAAGACATTTTCACAGAGAGTGTCAATTAAGATGTATAATGGTAGTATCGCTGGCAAGACATCTTCACAGAGTGTCAATTAAGATGTTTAATGGTAGTATCTCTGGCAAGACATCTTCACAGAGTGACAATTAAGATGTATAATGGTAGTATCTCTGGCAAGACATCTTCACAGAGATTGTCATTAAGATGTACAATGGTAGTATCTCTGGTAGGACATCTTCACAGAGAGTGTCAATTAAGATGCATAATATTAGCTTCTCTGGCAAGACATATTCACAGAGTGTCAATTAAAATGTATCATGGTAGTATCTCTGGCACGACAGAGTATTATTATTATTATTACTGTTACTTGCTAAGCTACAACCCTAGTTGGAAAAGCAGGATGCTATAAGCCCAGGGGCTCCAACAGGGAGGAAAGGAAAAAAGGATAAATAAAATATTTTAGGAATAGCAATAACATTAAAATAAATATTTCCCATATAAAGTATAAAAACTTTAACAAAACAAAGAAAGAGAAATTAGATAGAATAGCGTGCCCGAGTGTACCCTCAAGCAAGAGAACTCTAACCCAAGACAGTGGAGGACCATGGTACAGAGACTATGGCACTACCCAAGACTAGAGGAAACTGGTTTGATTTTGGAGTGTCGTCCTCCTAGAAGAGGTGCTTACCATAGCTAAAGAGTCTCTCCTATCCTTACCAAGAGGAAAGTGGCCACTGAACAATTACAGTGCAGTAGTTAACCCCTTGGGTGAAAGAAGAATTGTCTGATAATCTCAGTGCTGTCAGGTGTATGAGGACAGAGGAGAATCTGTAATGAATAGGCCAGACTATTCGGTGTCCGTGTAGGCAAAGGGAAAGTGAACCGTAACCAGAGATAAAGATCCAATGTAGTACTGTCTTACCAGTGGACAATAGTTCTGAATTAGCAAAACGCCTTGATAAAGAAGGACGGGTGTGCAGAGAAGTAGCAATGACCCATAACCATATTACGCAGAGCTGGACAGGATTTTGACGAAACAATGAGCAGAAATAACAACTTGAAGTTGCAGCTGCAAAGATTTAGGGAAAGTTCGACAAAGTGATAGAAAATTAAAATGCAGAGCGGAACAGATATCCTTATTGACAAAACAACCAACGTGTATTGGTTAGGATTGTTTCTCACAGCAAGGGACCTAGCTAAAAACCTCAAACTCAACTCCTCTCTGCGAATGGAAAGGGGAGGTATGCCAGAATCAACATAGAGACTGTCAATGGGAGATGTTCTGTAAGCACCTGTGCAGATGCGAAGCCCAGCATTGTGAACAATATCAAGTTTTCCAAGTAAAGTCTTTGTAGCTGACCCATATATTTGGCATGCATAGTCTAACTTGCTCAGACACAAAGATGTATAAATTCTAAGCAAAGTTGTTCTATCAGCACCCCAATCAAAATGCGATATCACTTTCAGAATGTTCAGTGACTTCTTAACCCTGATAGATAGGTCATTTATATGGGGACCAAATGTAATTTTCTTGTCGAAAATGACTCCAAGAACCTTGACACTATCCTCATATGGCAAAATACAATCATTTAAGAAAAGGGTGGGGATCTCTTCCCTTTTACGAGTACGAGTAAAGTGAATGGCTTTGGTCCTCTGAGGAGAAAACATGAATTCACGAGAATTTGCCCATGCGGAAGCAGCATTTATTGCAATTTGAAGATTTTGGCATGCTTGTAGTGCAGATGATCCACTACAATAAATTGCAAAGTCATCAACAAATAGTGATCCTTGTATTCCAGGAGGTATGTGACTAATGAGACTATTAATTGCAACAGCAAACAAGGTCACACTCAATACGCTGCCTTGGGGGACACCTTCTTCTTGCATGTAGGATGAAGATAGTTCTGACCCTACTCTCACTTTAATGGAGCGGTTTGATAAAAATTCTTCAATAAAAGAGAACATATGTCCTCCTATACCCCACGAGGCCAATTGCTTTAAAATACCACCCCTCCAGGTGGTGTCATATGCCTTTTCGAGGTCAAAAAAGACACCCACCACCTGGTTTTGGTTAGAAAACGCATTTGAAATTTCCCTTGATAACATCAGCAAAGGGTCTAGAGTAATTCGGTTCTTCCTAAAACCAAACTGTCTGTTAGATAAAAGATTTTTTGATTCTAGATACCACACAAGTCTGTTGTTGATCATTCTCTCAAATAATTTGCATATGCAAATGGTCAAGGATATGGGCCTATAACTAGATGGCAGTTCTGGGTCTTTACCAGACTTGTGGCCTGGAATTACAATTCAAGTATGCCAGGAATCAGGAGATGTATGGGAAGCCCATAGACCATTAAAGGTTTCTAATAAAAATTCCTTGGTATCCACTGGAAGATGTGATATCATTTCATACCGGATGCCATCCTCACCTGGGGCAGTTAAAGAAGAGCTGGAGATAGCATTTTGCATCTCCTCCATACTAAAAGGCAGGTTAAAAGCTTCAGTATTTGAAGAAGCAGGAGGAACAACAGATGTTGATGCTCTAATTTGTTGAAATGCTGGGGAATAGTTGTCAGCACTTGATACATGAGCAAAGTGCTTAGCAAGAACCTCTGCTACATCTTTGGGGTCAGATATATATCTATTATTTTCCCTTAATATTGGTAGAGGCTTAGGGACGAATTTACCTTGAAGTTTTCTAATCTTGTCCCATATTTCCTTTGAAGGAGTTTTGGTATTAATATTAGATATATATTTCTTCCAAGATGCTCTCTTTGCTTTATTAAAAATTCTTTTTTGTTTGGCACAGGCTCTGAGATATGCTATTCTATCTGCTAAATAGTTTGTCCTCAAGTATCTTCTGAAGCAAGTTCGGGTCACTTTTCTTGCGTTGGCACATTCTTTACTCCACCAAGGAACTACAGAGCGATGAGGTAAACCGCATGTTTTAGGTATAAACTTGCTAGCATTATCATCAATAATATTTTCAAGATGTTGATAGGCATGCACTGGAGATGTAAATTCATCATATTCTTTATCAGTGTGTGAACAGTTTTCATAAGCTACCCAGTCTGCCTCATCTATCTTCCATTTTGGTGGACACTGAGAAGGAAGATTATGGACATAATTTAACATTATTGGCCAGTGGTCACTGCCATGTAGGTGTTCATTTACTGACCAAAGGTAGTCCAATCGAATGGATGAGGAACAGATTGACAAATCAATGGCTGATGTAGAGTTGTGGAATACATCATACCTAGTTGGAGAACCATCATTCATTAGTATTACATCATTGTTGTCGATTAATTCTTCAACAAGATTACCCCATCTATCGCACACATTTCCACCCCATAAAGTATGCTTTGCATTAAAATCACCCATTAAAATAAAAGGGGCAGGAAGCTGATTGATCAAGTCTTGGAGGTCAGAAAGTCTAAGCCTTCTTGGATTACCAGCATGATCTAAGAGGAAAAGTTCTAAGGATGGTTCAATATATAGCGAGCATAAAGTAATTTTTTTCCCGATGAGTTCTAACTGCACATGCCTGTAGTGGTGTATTGAGTGGGATTGTTTCAAATTTTACAGATTTGTGAATAATAAAACCTGTACCACCTTGAGCTCTTGCAGCTTGCAAAGGAGGGGATCTACAAAAATGATAATTGAGTCCATGATTAAATGGTTTGTCACTGATCCTGGTTTCCTGTAGGCAAATTACCTTGGTGTCTGAGTCCCTGGTTAAAGTTTTTATTTGCTCAATGCTAGTACTTAGACCTCTGCAATTCCACTGGATGATAGACATTATCTTTTGTTATTATTTTTCTTTGTCTCATTTGTCTTTTGGGACTTTTCAGATGAAGCCATGTAAGGCCTGGAGATGAAAGGCTTTACTAGGCCACCACTCTTCTTTTCTTTCTTTCTAGGATCTTTATAAGAGTCAACCTTAGGATCATGAGCAGTAGGGCACTTACCTGACTTAGATGAAGGTGAGGATGATGGGGACCTTTTCCTCTTTGGAAGATCTTGTTTTCCAATCTCCATCAAATCAGGTAGAGATTCTGCCTGAGACAATACATTTAAGGTGGTGGAAGCCACATTGGCTTCCTTGGAGGATTGTGCTAGAACTTCAACAGTTCGAGCACTTAACCCAGAAGGCTGGGCTACTACCTCTAGGGGAGATGCTCCTATCGGTGACAACACTTTTGGTGTGTTGGAAACCATATTGACCTCTTTGGAGGTTTGTGCTCTGGCTTTTATAGGCAGAGCACTTGACCCAGATGGCTGGGCTACTACCACTAAGGGAGATGCACCTGACGGGCCAGGTGCTGCCACTGGTTCCCCTGTGGTAGTAAGGGGTAGTGGATTATAATCTTTTGGTGGCATCTTAACCGCGCGAGCAAAATTAAGTTGCTGATTAAGTAAATGCTTTGCATAACCTACACTTATATGTTCAGCATTTTCTTTCAAGATTGCAGCTTCTTCTTTCTTGTATTCTCTACATCTTTTATCATTTGATTTATGATGATCTTTACAGTTTGCACAGGTTTTATCTCTGTTGCATTGGCCATGTTCTAACAAAGAACAGTTAATACAGATCTTCGTATTATTGCAGTACCGGGAAGGGTGACCGTACTTGAAACAATTAAAGCATTGTAAAGGCCTAGGTTTATATTCTCGAACACGTACTCTTTCATTCTCAATAATTATATGATCTGGTATAACAGGGGTTTCAAATGTTAAAACTACCATGCTTGTTTGAGGGATCTTACTTACTTTCCAAACATTAGCAGGGCACATGTCCAGAATTTCTGGTTCTGAGAATTCATATAGATCGTTATCAAAAACTACCCCTTTACCATAGCTGAAGCTCATATGTGGTTTAATATCCTTAATAGCATCAATTTCTGCAATCTTCATGCCACAAAGCATGTGAGCTTGAGTATCTGATTTTGCATTAATCAAAACAGATTGCTTACCGTATCTACTAATATCCTTACTTTTAATTAAACCAACTTTTTTTTGTATAAATTTACTAATCTTATAATAGTTATAATTATCTATCTTCCCAGATGCAATTATCCATGTTGGGGGCTTGGGGGTTCTTACTTCTGGAAGTCTATGCTCTATTTCTTTTTCCATCCATTCTTCTGGTTTATATACCTCTAGGTGTCTTGGTGCTTTATCACATAGAGCCCCAGAAATCAAACAATTGTCAATTTTTATGCTCTCTAAATTTTTATTTGCTTCTAAAGCAATCTCAAAACTTGAAAATGATACCCAAGCTTCCCAAAAGCCTTTACTACCATTAAGCTCCATTAAAATTTCTTTGATTGCCCCAAATCTACAGAAGGCTTCATGAATTATGTCATAGCTACAACCAATTGGTATGTTTTTTAAGTGGAGAATTTTCAGATTTTTTGTTGGATCTGGTAATGAGCCAGAACCAGAGAGTAAAGTATTACTGTTATTACAAGCATCATTTTCCACCAGTGCCGATAAATTGTCTTTAACAACACTGGTCAGAGAAGTATTGTTGGAGGAATCCTTTTTATTGCCGAGGTTGTCAACAGAGCTTTCCCTATTTAAACAAGCAGAAGTCGTCAACGGTGTCTGGGGTTCGCCATTTGATCCAGGGGTACGGGGAATATTAAGTTTACTCACTAATTATTTTTTCAGGGGGAGGGAAGGGGTCATAATAACAATGAAAAAAAAAAACAATGGAAAAAATAAAGTTTAAGGGAGAGAAAAAATTAAGACTCTGAAATTCCAAAGAAGACACCGTTAAGAGAAACGTTAGCAATAGGACTCTAGGAAATCATTCTGTTTTACCTCAATAATATCTTCTCCAAGTCAAAATACGATCATGACATCCTTTTCCGGTGTTACAAGTCGAAAATTCCCTCGATGCTTGAGATTATAGGAACTGCAGTTAGAGTCAGAATTGAAAGAAATGTCACCATTTTGTGTAACCAAAACAGAAAAACCGCCATTGTTTTACGGGAACACAGAGATTTCCGCCAAAAAACATAATCACGTACATGTACTGTACACTCAGATTCAAAAGTCCACCGACACTCAGGGAGAATTGCTCGCCAGAGGTCTCTAGTGTTACCATGACAAAACTAATAAAGGGTTGCATTTCTTACTACTTCTTAGAAAATAGGCGGAGCCTTGCCCAACCTCAGCGAACGCTGGAAAATATTACTAACCAAGTCGCCATTTCTCATACTGTGGTATCATTTGACATCTCGACTATCCATTACAAATACACAAAACACACACATATATATATATATATATATATATATATATATATATATATATATATACATATATATATATATATATATATATATATATATATATATATATAATGTATATATATATATATATATATATATATATATATATATATATATATATATATATATATATATATATAGAATCTGTAAAATGTAGAAATTAATGGAGTGACATAGCTTAACAATTCCTTCCGTTAACAGCTACATTAGATTGTTCGGAGATCCGAAATTAGTCTCGTTCAAGTTTCATTTATGGCTCGATGCTGTAAATTATTCATAAAAACACCATAAATGAGTTAATCGACTTTAGGACATTGAGAGAGAGAGAGAGAGAGAGAGAGAGAGAGAGAGAGAGAGAGAGAGAGAGAGAGTTTACAGTAGTTAATATAGTAGTTGGTCACCATATAAACAGATTTCTAGACATTCATGCATATCAAAATAAATTTTCACTTGACATTGCAATGTTTCCAATAAAAATGATTGTCTTATGCTTCCAAAAATTCATCGATATTTTTGAAATGCTAGATATATTGCTAAAGACTTTCATCGGCCTTTAAACATTCATAGATAGCAACATTTTATAATACATAAGGATAGTTTACTGTAAAACATTTCGGAAGTCATTCAGATTCAAGGGATGTGCCATCTCAGTCTGTAGTTCGCAAGCCACTTGCCCTTTACTCATCTAATTTCTTACCTTCCCTTTTCGGAGAACTTTGTCATCTCACCCCCCTTATTTGTGGCCAAGAATGATTATCATTGACATTTAAACTAGAATTTTAAATATATACATTAAAATATTTGCTGTGTTGTTAATTCATTCTTTATTACAAGAGCTTTAATTCGCTTGATAAATACCGAGGACCTGTGGCAAAGTTGGAGATAGTTATCACCGAGTAGAGATAACGGGATTATTTTGTTGGATTTTAATGCTGATATAGATAATGATAGATTCTGGAACAAAAATAGCTGTAATTAGAGAGACGTTGTCTTTTGAAAGTTTGGAGGATTCGTTAATAAGAATCCTTGTACTAACATATATCCGGCACGAAGTTATAGTATTTAGTTACTATAGATCATTATGTTCTATAGTCCTCCACATACATTACAAAAGTGTTCTGTAGGATAATTTGACTGTTTGCTTTAAATCAACCAAGATATTTTCGTTACCTGGAATAATCATAAAGGAATGTGATAGAAATTGTATAAGAAATCTGAGTGAAATAGCGCTGAAAATGCCTTATTTCTGAATCTAGCTAAGGAATATCTCGTCTTGGCTTCACCCAAAGTTCGAAAGTTTTCGGTTGGAATGGACAAGTGAAGGTGTTTCATGCTGCCGTTCAGGAGAGATTTCTTTTCTGAAGGGATAGTGAGAGACTGGGAACCAAACTTGACGGCTAAGGACGAATACAGGCGCAGAAGGCCATTTATCTTAAAAATACCGAGGATGTTTAATAAATAAATGAATAAAGAATGAATGGAAGGAACACAAATAGGAACTTTATCATGGGGATTTGTTTGAATCAAGATTATAATAAGTCACCATAATCTCAAAGCTACGTAATTTTCTTAAGATATAGCTATTATAAGTAATTATATAATCACTGATAACTTACAGGCAGGGTATTAGTGTAGGAAATCAATTTGTGCTTATGCCACCCGCGCTTATATATTTTTCGGCAAATTACAGGAGAAGACTTTATGGAAAACTCATTATTTCCTACTTTCATTACAAAATCTCGGAAAATTATGTCGTTTTGAGAACAAGAATCTTTTTTTTATGATTTATCAATAAAGCAAATTTCTCAGAGGATTTGCTAGAATGTAATACTGGTCTCATTTACCGCAATAAAAATATTTTTTTAATCAATTAACTAAACTCTGATTGTATTCAAAGTGCTATGCCATCACCAGTATTTACTGTATCCATCATTGATTATTTATCATGTAAAGTTAATAGTTAACTTTCGTTACTAATCAACCTTCCAATAACAACAGCTACTTTATACTGCTGCTACTACCTACTACATATGAACTAATAACGAATGAGGTTGGCATTATTTCCCAGAACATTATCGATTATCAAATTAGATTGAGGTAAAGATACAATATTTTACAAGATATATCAAGAATTTTCATTTAACCTCTCTCCACAACCTCTAAGATACAAATGACTTTCTTATTTCCTCAAAACTCAAATTCTTCAGTGTCGGACTGCCCGTCGAAGGGGGTAATCCCCACCCCACCCCCAACCTTCGCCACAAACCCTTCCATTGAAAGTGTCTACTGTGCTCTTAAAAAAGAAAAGTAAATATATATATATATATATATATATATATATATATATATATATATATATATATATAGATATATATATATATATATATATATATATATATATATATATATATATATATATATATATATATATATATATTGTATATATATATATATATATATATATATATATATAAAATATATATATATATATATATATATTATATATATATATATATATATATATATATATATATATATATATAAATATATATATATATATCGTATATGTGTGTTTGCGTGTGTGTGTATATTTTGTGTGTTTGTAGTGAATACTCGAGAGACAAATGATACCATAGTATGAAACATGGCAACTCGATTTGTAATATTTTTAAGCGTTCGCTGTGGTTTGACAAGGCTCCGCCCATTTCCTAAGAAGTAGTAAGAAGACCAACTCTTTATTTGTTTTGTCATGGTAACACTAGAGACCTCTGACGAAGATTCTCCCTGAGTGTCGGTGGACTTTTGAATCTAAGTGTACCTTGTACGTGAGTGTCCCCATGTCTTCTTCGAACGTTAGCAGATAACATCTACCATCCTTCTAAGACTAGAGAACTTTAGAAATATATGTTTATTTACTTATAAAGTCTATCGCCTTTATTTATTCATGGCAAAAATGTTCTTTCGTTTAGAAACACCAAACCCATAATATAAATCAGAAGAAACATCAAAATACTCAGATCTCACTCATATATCTATGGCCGGGGAAGCCTTTTAGCACTGAAGTAGATTCTCTGGCAAGACATCTTCACAGAGATTGTCATTTAAGATGTATAATGGTAGTATCTCTGGCAAGACATCTTCACAGAGAGTGTCAATTAAGATGTATAATGGTAGTATCTCTGGCAAGACATCTTCACAGAGAGTGTCAATTAAGATACATAATATTAACTTCTCTGGCAAGACATATTCACAGAGAGTGTCAATTAAGATGTATAATGGTAGTATCTCTGGCAAGACATCTTCACAGAGAGTGTCAATTAAGATGCATAATATTAACTTCTCTGGCAAAACATATTCACAGAGAGTGTCAATTAAGATGTATAATGGTAGTATCTCTGGCAAGACATCTTCACAGAGAGTGTCAATTAAGATGTATAATGGTAGTATCTCTGGCAAGACATCTTCACAGAGAGTGTCAATTAAGATACATAATATTAACTTCTCTGGCAAGACATATTCACAGAGAGTGTCAATTAAGATGTATAATGGTAGTATCTCTGGCAAGACATCTTCACAGAGAGTGTCAATTAAGATGTATAATGGTAGTATCTCTGGCAAGACATCTTCACAGAGAGTGTCAATTAAGATACATAATATTAACTTCTCTGGCAAGACATATTCACAGAGAGTGTCAATTAAGATGTATAATGGTAGTATCTCTGGCAAGACATCTTCACAGAGAGTGTCAATTAAGATGCATAATATTAACTTCTCTGGCAAAACATATTCACAGAGAGTGTCAATTAAGATGTATAATGGTAGTATCTCTGGCAAGACATCTTCACAGAGAGTGTCAATTAAGATGTATAATGGTAGTATCTCTGGCAAGACATCTTCACAGAGAGTGTCAATTAAGATACATAATATTAACTTCTCTGGCAAGACATATTCACAGAGAGTGTCAATTAAGATGTATAATGGTAGTATCTCTGGCAAGACATATTCACAGAGAGTGTCAATTAAGATGTATAATGGTAGTATCTCTGGCAAGACATCTTCACAGAGAGTGTCAATTAAGAAGTATAATGGTAATATATCTGGCAAGACATCTTAACAGAGAGTGTCAATTAAGAAGTATAATGGTAATATATCTGGCAAGACATCTTAACAGAGAGTGTCAATCAAGATGTATAATGATAGCATCTCTGGCAAGATATATTCACAGAGAGTGTCAATTAAGATGTATAATGGTAGTATCTCTGGCAAGACATCTTCACAGAGAGTGTCAATTAAGAAGTATAATGGTAATATATCTGGCAAGACATCTTAACAGAGAGTGTCAATCAAGATGTATAATGATAGCATCTCTGGCAAGATATATTCACAGAGAGTGTCAATTAAGATGTATAATGGTAGTATCTCTGGCAAGACATTTTCACAGAGAGTGCCAATTAAGTTGTTTAATGGTAGTATCTCTGGCAAGACATCTTCACAGAGAGTGTCAATTAAGAAGTATAATGGTAATATATCTGGCAAGACATCTTAACAGAGAGTGTCAATCAAGATGTATAATGATAGCATCTCTGGCAAGATATATTCACAGAGAGTGTCAATTAAGATGTATAATGGTAGTATCTCTGGCAAGACATCTTCACAGAGAGTGTCAATCAAGATGTATAATGATAGCATCTCTGGCAAGATATATTCACAGAGAGTGTCAATTAAGATGTATAATGGTAGTATCTCTGGCAAGACATCTTCACAGAGAGTGTCAATTAAGATGCATAATGGTAGTATCACTGGCAAGACATCTTCACAGAGTGACAATTAAGATGTATAATGGTAGTATCTCTGGCAAGACATCTTCACAGAGAGTGTCAATTAAGATGTATAATGGTAGTATCTCTGGTAGGACATCTTCACAGAGAGTGTCTATTAAGATATATTATGTTAGTATCTCTGGTAAGACATCTTCACAGAGAGTCTCAATTAAGATGTATAATGGTAGTATCTCTGGCAAGACATCTTCACAGAGAGTGTCAATTAAGATGTATAATGGTAGTATCACTGGCAAGACATCTTCACAGAGTGACAATCAAGATGTACAATGGTAGTATCTCTGGCAAGACATTTTCATAGAGTGTCAATTAAGATGTATAATATTAGCTTCTCTGGCAAGACATATTCACAGAGTGTCAATTAAGATGTATAATGGTAGTATCTCTGGCAAGACATTTTCATAGAGAGTGCCAATTAAGATGTATAATGGTAGTATCTCTGGCAAGACATCTTCACAGAGTGTCAATTAAGAAGTATAATGGTAATATATCTGGCAAGACATCTTAACAGAGAGTGTCAATCAAGATGTATAATGATAGCATCTCTGGCAAGATATATTCACAGAGAGTGTCAATTAAGATGTATAATGGTAGTATCTCTGGCAAAACATCTTCGCAGGGAGTGTCAATTAAGATGCATAATGGTAGTATCACTGGCAAGACATTTTCACAGAGAGTGTCAATTAAGATGTATAATGGTAGTATCGCTGGCAAGACATCTTCACAGAGAGTGTCAATTAAGATGTATAATGGTAGTATCTCTGGCAAGACATCTTCACAGAGAGTGTCAATTAAGATGTATAATGGTAGTATCACTGGCAAGACATCTTCACAGAGTGACAATTAAGATGTACAATGGTAGTATCTCTGGCAAGACATCTTAACAGAGAGTGTCAATTAAGATGCATAATATTAGCTTCTCTGGCAAGACATTCACAGAGAGTGTCAATTAAGATGTATAATGGTAGTATCTCTGGCAAGACATTTTCACAGAGAGTGTCAATTAAGATGTATAATGGTGGTATCTCTAGCAATGCATCTTCAGTGTCAATTAAGTATAATGGTAGTATCGCTGGCAAGACATCTTAACAGAGAGTGTCAATCAAGATGTATAATGGTAGCATCTCTGGCAAGATATCTTCACAGAGAGTGTCAATCACTATGTATAATGGTAGCATCTCTGGCAATACATCTTCAGCGTCAATTAAGTATAATGGTAGTATCGCTGGCAAGACATCTTCATAGAGTATCAATTAAGATGTATAATGGTAGCATCTCTGGTAATACATCTTCAGTGTCAATTAAGTATAATGGTAGTATCGCTGGCAAGACATCTTCTTAGAGTATCAATAAAGATGTATCATGGTAGCATCTCTGACAATACATCTTCACAGAGTGTCAATTAAAATGTATCATGGTAGTATCTCTGGGAAGACAGAGAGTATTATTATTATTATTACTGTTACTTGCTAAGCTACAACCCTAGTTGGAAAAGCAGGATGCTATAAGCCCAGGGTCTCCAACAGGGAGGAAAGGAAAAAAGGAAAAATAAAATATTTTAGGAATAGCAATAACATTAAAATAAATGTTTCCCATATAAAGTATAAAAACTTTAGCAAAACAAGAGAAAGAGAAATTAGATAGAATAGCGTGCCCGAGTGTACCCTCAAGCAAGAGAACTCTAACCCAAGACAGTGGAGGACCATGGTACAGACACTATGGCACTACCCAAGACTAGAGAAAACTGGTTTGATTTTGGAGTGTCGTCCTCCTAGACGTGCTTACCATAGCTAAAGAGTCTCTCCTATCCTTACCAAGAGGAAAGTAGCCACTGAACAATTACAGTGCAGTAGTTAACCCCTTGGGTGAAAGAGGAATTGTCTGATAATCTCAGTGTTGTCAGGTGTATGAGGACAGAGGAGAACCTGTAAAGAATATGCCAGACTATTCGGTGTCTGTGTAAGCGGGCAGTGGACAATACTTCTGAATTAGCAAAACGCCTTGATAAAGAAGGACCGGTGTGCAGAGCAAGTAGCAATGACCCATAACCATATTATGCAGAGCTGGACATGATTTTGACGAAACAATGAGCTGAAATAACAACTTGAAGTTGCAGCTGCAAAGATTTTTTAAAAGTTCGACAAAGTGACAGAGAATTCAAATGCAGAGCGAAACAGATATCCTTATTGACAAGACAACCAACGTGTATTGTTTTCTGGAAACGCTTCTAGGAAGTCATACTGTCATGACAAGAATACAATCCATCTTGTCCGTTACGTTGTTACTGTACCGTGATACCAACAAGGGTGACCAATTTTACTCATTTTTTTTTTCCCCCACACAGCCGAATTGTTTCTACAGTGAACAGGCCTTTTTTCCTCCCTTCGTGGATCAGTCAATACACATTAAAAGAAATATTAATCTTTAAATCATCTATTTTATTAATAAGTTTTTTGGGCTCAAGCCATGTCGTCCTGATGGAAGTTCCTATAGGGTAACTTCCTAGGGTATATTACAACTACGGCGATATTCCCAGAGAATTTACCTTAAGGTACCCAGAATTCTAACTCCTGGAGCGAATATCCCTAATGAAAGGGATATCGTGACATATCAGAGGACGTATTCTTGACACGCCACATGGCAATCTGCACCCCAAACAGAGATCACACATCGAGGGGTCAATTGGCAAGAAAACGAAAACGGGAAAGAAAAAGGGGGAGCCGCTCCCAAGGCTCCCTCTTCTCCCGTTTCGTAAGCGTGCCTGGCGCCAATCCTGGCGCCATCTGTATTCCTTTTTGCGTAGCTTAACAACTCGGTGTTTTTTCCTGTGTTTCTCGCAAATCTTGGATTTATTCAGCTTTTCATGGCTTCTCCAACTTCGTCGGCCTCTGATAAGTTGAGTACCATTTCTTTTATGTATAAATGTAGGCTCTTGGTAAATTTTAAAGTGATTAATAGTATTAATCTTTGTTACAAGAGCCGTTGCCTACCGGAGGCGTCATGGACGCTGTCGCTCGCTAGGTATGAGTTTTAGTTAGCCAGAGCGACATTCCCGGTTGTTTTGCTTTAATAAATTTTAGCTATTTAGCGTTACATAGGATTTCCTTTCGTGCTTTTAGTATGATTTTGGCGAAGTCGCCAACTCTGGCCTACGCTAGGCCATGTAGCCTAGTCGTTTGGTCCTAGTACTTCCTGCATGATTTTGGTTTTCCGAGTGTTTTAAAATTTTATTGAAGCTTTAGGCTGTTTTTAATACATTGAGGATTATGTTGAATATTTCCAAGATAGTATACGAGTGAGTTTCGGTGATTTAGGTAATCGATTCTCTTGGTGCCTAGGCTAAGTTGCTTATGGAGCCTTAGTATACTTTCTCATACTCCCCGGTTGCTTTCTTTTCTTCGGAGAAGGTATGCAATCCCTTTCCCTCTGTTTAAGCCTTGGGCTTAACCCTAAGTGGTTTATCTGAATTAACTTTCGATAAAACTATACTGGGGTGTTACTGTACCTCCCTGTTCCAGTAAGTCTGGTTTCAGAGGGGGACAGAACATCAGAGTTTTTAGTCTGAGTCTGTGTTTGTCTGGCTTGGGGTAGAGTCTCCCTCGCTGGCCTGACACAGGCATAGGAGGCTTAACCTCCTTAGGTCACTGCCGAAGGTTTCTGTACGAGATGATTCCTTCTTTTGTGATCTAGCAGACTAGTCCTTGTTGCTGTTCTCGGTGGGAGGATAAGATCCTTTCCCTGGGAGTAGCAACACCTTCCTTGCTTTGGTTCATTGGGAGCTGGCAAGTATTGCTGGCCTCCCTCCTTGGATCTCCCATAGGCTAAGATGAGTTTTCTTGGCTGCGGGTGATCCTTCACTAAAGCAAGGTTGGTAGGACCCTCTTTTGTCCCTTCCCCCTCTATCTCCGTAATGGCCTAGCCATTACAGTTCTGTACGTCATTCTACATCTGGACCTAGGATAGGTTAGGATGTGGAATTGACTCAGTCCCTTGCCGGCCGGCAGAGTCTGCCGGCCGGCAAGGGTCTTCTGCTTTGAGTGCTGCCCGGACCTCCCTTGGTCCCTCATCCATGCCTGCCTGTAGAGCCAGACGGCATTGGTCAGGAAGCCTGAATTAGATTCTCCCCTTCCTTATATGCACTCTTTCGGATTGCCGGGCTTGGAGGTAGTTTACGCTCTTATCCCGGCATCCATTCTGTTTTCTTCTAGTGCTGTACCCGACCCGGCTGCCGGCCCCATAGGCCGGCAGCCGGGCAGTCCTAGTCCTCTGGTTCTTTTGCTGCTGGGCGGCATCGGTTGTTTACCTTTGCCAGCCGGCTAATGTCAGCCCTTGTCTGCCGGTCGCTATGAGCAGTGGCCGGCAGCCGGGTACTACCTTGTGTAGTTGCCGACCGGCAGTTATTGCCGGCCTACATTGGCTGTTGCCGGCCGCCAGTTACTGCCGGCCGGCACATGCATTTGAACCAGCATTCTGCCGCCTTATAGCTGTTAAGTAGTATACTTTAAAGCTAGTTATGGTGTGTGCCGGCTGGCACATTACCTTCTATACTGTACCAGTATTCTTCAGTATAACATATACTGTAGGAAGAAAACTATAGTATAAGTTTTGGTACAGCACTGTGTGTTCTAACACTTTTGTGTTGTCTTGCACAGCCCTTTGGTGTTGCCTTACAGATAAGAAAGTGAGTTCTTTCTTGTCTATTATCCGGGATTTTAAAATCATTGCTTAGGTGTGAGCTACACCTGTTTCCTCTGGAAACTTTTCATTGGTTATTCTAGAAGAGATTAACCATACGATTTTATTATCTGGAAGGCTGCAACAATTGGTTGTGAAGGAAACACAAGTGTGTGTCTTTCCTTTCTGATTTGTTATGCTAAACTGTGCATATCCAGTGATACGTAGTTCACTTGATACTCATGGAAATTTCTTCTCTTTACAGGAGGACCCTCCGAAGTGCGGAAGTGTTTTCTGCAACGTCCGCAGTAAGAACCTCTGCAGACATGAGTTTTGTAGGAGGCACGCAGCATGCGCTGTCTCCAAGGGTGATCTCCAGTATTGGGACCCTCAGGTATGTACCGTGTGCACTAACCTAATTACTGAGGCCTTTGATTCCCCTAGGACGGCGGAATCAAGGGATATAGCAAGGGAGAAGCTTCGTACCTGTGTAAGGGGCTTCCAGAAGAACACCTCTGGACCTTATCTTCCAAGTGAGAAGATGAGGGCGTATCTTTTCCCTAGGGCATCAGCTGATTCAGTGATTCCCCAGCCTCAAGAGGAGATCCCCAAGTTCAGATCCAGGTGGATGCTGAAGTCGCGGTCGCTTTGCAAGACATCCAGTTGGACGACAGGATGTCTGACGTGTCCGAGCGTCTGGAGGAAGACCTCCTGGCAGGAGCCCAGGATGAAGTTTAAGCCCCAGACATTGTAGAGGAAGAGGTCGACGAGGTGTCGGCTACTCCGGTTCAGATCCCGGAGCCTATTCCCTCAACATCGTCCGCTCTCCCAGTAGAGCTGGGACAGGCCCTCTCCTCCATTGTTGGAATGATCCAACAAATGCAGAAGGAGAATCAGGAGAAGGCGGCTGCAATGGAACTGCAGATGCAGAGGCTTGCAGCATCACATGGGCCCCAGAAAAGGCTCAATGTGAAAGACCTTCCCTTGTGCTCAGATGCTAACCCGTGGAGGTATGCTGAGCACATGCCGATGACGACTGGAAAGATCGTCATCTCGGATAAGTTGGGTTCAGTTCCCCTAGAGGAGGTGGAATTCTGGCCCAGCAGGGGGTCATATCCGGACTGTTATGTCCGGTTGAGGAAGGAACCAGCTTCAAAGGAGGAGACAGAGCCGAAGGAGGTCATAGTGATGGACCATGCTAAGGCTCAAGCTTTGCTTTCATCCTCGATGAAAGAGAGGGGCTTCACGAACTCAAAGGTAGCTGCATTGAGTAAGAAGCTCCCTTCCTTTGTGTCCTCTCCTGCTAGAGTCTTCCCCTTTTTACAGAAAGGGTTTGCGGCTGTACTAAAAGCAGTCGAGGCCGGCAAGCCTTGCCCCTCCCTGGAGGAGTGTAAACCCTTGTCGCTGGCCCTGCCTATGGACCACAAAGACTGGAAGGACGTCCATCTTACCTTCTCAGTTGGGAAGTTGGAGGCTGATATTGCCGGACGTCAGTTCGGCGAGGACCTCCCTAAGCTGTCTGACTTTCTTTTGCGGAGAGAGCTCGAGACAAAAGAAAGACTGGCTGCCTCAATGTCTCTTCAGACTACTCTTGAGGCGATGGCAAGTGACCCCAAGGTCCATGAAATGTTCATGGTAGTGGCCAAGACTCATCTGGCCACAGTGACGAAGGATCTTTATAGCTTCGTCAGGGCGAGGAGAGCGTGTAGGGAGTTCGTGTTCACCTCGGCTACGGTGAGGCACGAGCCAAGGAAACTAATCTCCTCCAACATTTGGGGCAAAGACCTTTTCCCTACCGAATTGGTCAAAGAAGTTGTTGATAAGGCCGCCACGGAGAATAGAAACCTTCTCCAGAAGTGGGGCCTGGCTATCAAAAGAAAGTCTTCCCCGGATGAGGGTCCTCAACCAAAGAGGAAGACTATGAGGACTAGGCTACCGTCTCGGCCAGCCAAGCCTCTTAGACAGCAACAGCAACTGCAATTGCCATTGCCTTCAGTGCCCCAGATGGTGGCACAAACCCCGACCACATTCCAGTGGGTACCCCAGGCCGTGTCGACACAGTCCACGGCATTCACCCCAACGTTCGAAGGGCAGTCTACTTCCTTTCGAGCAAAGCCTAGAGGAGCAGCCAGAGGCTCGTCTAGGCGCCCCTCAAGGGGAAGGGGATTCAGGGGTGGTCGCGGTCAGGGAGGCAAGACCTCAGGATGGCAGTCCAAGTGAGATGATGCCGGTAGGAGGGAGACTTCATAATTTTCGGGATCGGTGGACCTTCGATCCCTGGGCCCACAGCCTACTCAAGAACGGACTGGGCTGGAGCTGGTACAGCACTCCACCCCCGTGCCCTCGGTTTTTCCAACATTCCACCCCCGTTCTGGAGGAGTACGTCCAAGAACTGTTGGAGAAAAAAGTGATCCGAAGGGTGAAGTCCATCAAATTCCAAGGGAGGCTGTTTTGTGTTCCCAAGAAAGACTCGGAAAAGCTCAGAGTCATTCTGGACTTGTCGCCACTCAACAAGTTCATAGTGAATTGCAAGTTCAAGATGCTAACACTGCAACACATAAGGACCTTACTGCCCAAGAGGGCATATTCCGTCTCCATAGACTTGTCAGACGCCTATTGGCACGTCCCAATCAACCGTCGACTCTCCCCCTACCTAGGGTTCAAGCTACAACGAAGACTATACGCCTTCAGAGCCATGCCATTCGGGCTAAATATAGCCCCAAGGATTTTCACGAAGCTTGCGAGCGTAGCTCTCAAACAATTACGCCTAAAGGGAATTCAGGTAGTAGCCTACCTGGACGACTGGCTGGTGTGGGCAGCATCCGAGACAGAATGCTTGCAAGCTTCCAGTCAAGTGATCCAGTTCCTAGAGTATCTAGGCTTCAAGATCAACAGAAAAAAGTCTCGACTTTCTCCATCTCAAAAGTTCCAGTGGCTGGGAATCCACTGGGACCTAATGTCACACCGTTTCTCCATCCCGGTGAAGAAAAGGAAGGAGATAGCGGGTTCTGTCAAGAGACTTCTAGATTCCGAAAGGATATCAAGACGCGAACAGGAGAGGGTACTGGGTTCTCTCCAGTTTGCTTCGGTGACAGACCCAGTGCTAAGAGCACAGCTAAAGGATGCAACCAGAGTTTGGAGAAGTTATGCATCAAACGCGCGAAGAGATCTGAGAAGACCAGTTCCGCTTCGGCTACGTACTCTTCTCAGGCCTTGGTCCCAAGCCAGACATCTAAAGAAGTCGGTTCTTCTTCACCCACCTCCCCCGTCGGTGACGATTCACTCAGACGCCTCGAAAGAGGGATGGGGAGGTCACTCTCATCAGAAAAAAGTCCAGGGGACTTGGTCCAAGCTATTCAAGACCTTTCACATAAACTTTCTAGAAGCTATGGCAGTGCTCCTTACCTTAAAGAAAGTCTCCCCGCGTCACTCGATCCACATAAGGTTGGTGATGGACAGCGAGGTAGTTGTGAGGGTGTCCGGACAATTCGGTCCCGGACAATTCGGTCCCGGATAATTCGGCCCCGGACAATTCGGTCCCGGACAATTCGGTACTAGGACAATTCGGTACTAGGACAATTCGGTACCAATTAATTCTTATAATATGGAAAAACAGTATTTTTCAAATTTTCATCGTTTCTAAAATTCCTATCAGTTCTAAGCATTACTTTTAAAAAGAAAATTTTTGCTTCTGTTAGTATAGATGTCAAAAAAAGTCCAATTGATTTATCCTTGTTTAAATTAAAAAAAAAAGAAATACATTTTTTGTTTCTTTATTATATAAAAAATGAAACAGTAAAAACCATACATTTCTTATGTTAAAAGTAGGTATATAAAAATATAATAATAAAAACTATACATTTCTTGTCGTTAAAAGTATATTAAAAATCTAAACTTTAATATTATGAGCGATTGCTTTAAGGAACTGCATTCTTTCTGCTTGATTATTTTTCTCCATCGTCTCATATTTTGACTAATATGAGCTAGTTTTGTTATATCAGTAAGTGCGCACTCATCTAAATTTCCTAGTTCTTCTGTTAGAATTGAACGAGAAGATGTTTGACTTGTGATTGTCCCTCCTTGATATTTGCAGTAGCAACCTTTGCACTCACTTCAGCTGCAGTTGTGCTATGAATTTGTTTTCCAATATATTTGAGCGCATGAAAATTAACATCTGAGTGAAGCCATGCTTTGCAAGTCCGCCTTTCACAACGCAAATATATCTTCGTACCATCAGCATTTTCTTTATGTTATTGGTACACGTAGTTTTCCTTTTCAACTAATTTCCTTTTTCCTTTTTCCTTTTTCCGACTGTATGCAGTTGCAAGACTCCATTGTGTGAATGATGGGGTGAAACTAGACTAAAAAGTCTGGAATAAAGAAACTAACAAAGTCGTTTTCTTTATATATATATATATATATATATATATATATATATATATATATATATATATATATATTTTTTTTTTTTTTTTTTTTAAACTAAAGGAATAACCAAAGAAATAGTTTAGTAATAAAATAGTTAGGTGGATTGTTTATGTTATTTGTGAACAATTAGTGAATAACCAAACTAAGTAGTTAGGTATTGAGGTGATATTAAATATAAATATTTCATAATATGTAATATGAAAATATCATATTTTCCTGATTTTAAAAAATGACAAGCCTGGTACCGAATTGTCCTGGTACCGAATTGTCTTGGTACCGAATTGTCCTAGTACCGAATTGTCCGGGACCGAACTGTCCAGGACCGAATTGTCCGGGACCGAATTGTCCAGGACCGAATTGTCCTAGCACCGTTGTGAGATGCTTGAATCGACAAGGATCGAGGTCACCACCTCTCAACCAGGTGATGTTGGCCATCTTCCGATTGGCGGAAAAGAAGAAGTGGTACCTGTCGGCAGTTCACCTTCAAGGAGTCCGCAATGTGACAGCGGACGCTCTATCCAGGTTCACACCGATAGAGTCGGAATGGTCCTTAGACGCAGGATCATTCTCCTTCATTCTGAATCAAGTCCCAGAACTGCAGATAGACCTCTTTGCGACGAAAGACAACAAGAAGTTGCCCCTGTACGTGTCCCCGTACGAGGACCCCTTAGCGGAAGCAGTGGACGCGATGTCCCTCGACTGGAACAGATGGTCCAGAATTTATCTGTTCCCTCCTCACAACCTTCTGTTGAGGGTCCTCAACAAACTGAGATCCTTCAAGGGGGTAGCGGCAATAGTGGCCCACAAGTGGCCGAACAGCGTGTGGTTCCCCCTGGCATTGGAACTACGGTTGAAGTTTATACCGCTACCAGATCCAGTTCTGACCCAGCGAGTCCAGAAGTCGACTGTCTGTGCTTCATTACAGAAAACCCGGACCCTGCAGCTCATGATTTTCTCTCCCTAGCGGTGAGAAAGCGTTTCGGGATTTCGAAAGCCAGCATAGACTTCCTAGAGGAATATAAGTGCAAATCTACTAGAAGGCAATATGAGTCATCTTGGAGAAAATGGGTGGCCTTTGTCAAGGCGAAGAATCCGCAGGAGATCTCAACAGACTTCTGCTTATCTTTCTTCATCCACCTCCATGGTCAGGGGTTGGCAGCTAACACGATTTCGGCGTGTAAGTCTGCTTTGACAAGACCCATTCTATATGCCTTCCAGGTCGACCTCGGTAATGAGATCTTTAATAAAGTTCCGAAAGCCTGCGCTAGGCTCAGACCTTCAGCACCTCCAAAGCCCATTTCATGGTCTTTAGACAAAGTTCTTCATTTCGCTTCTCTGTTGAGCAATGAGGAGTGTGCGTTAAAGGATTTGACCCAAAAAGTTATTTTCCTATTTGCACTCGCGTCCGGGGCCAGGGTTAGTGAGATCGTAGCCCTCTCGAGAGAGGCAGGTCGTGTTCAGTTCCTGGATGGGGGAGAACTGAACCTGTTTCCGGATCCTACGTTTCTCGCCAAGAATGAGTTACCCACCAACAGGTGGGGTCCCTGGAGAATCTGCCCTCTGAAAGAAGATGCATCTCTATGTCCAGTAGAATGCCTAAAGGTCTATCTTCGTAGAACTTCAGACTTCAAGGGTGGTCAACTATTCAGGGGAGAAACATCAGGCTCAAATTTATCTCTGAATCAACTCAGAGCGAAAATCACATATTTTATTCGCAGATCGGATCCTGACAGTACACCCGTAGGTCACGATCCGAGGAAAGTTGCCTCATCCTTAAATTTCTTTAATTGTATGGATTTTGAACATCTCCGTTCATACACTGGCTGGAAGTCTTCCAGAGTGTTCTTTCGCCACTATGCGAAGCAAGTAGAGGAACTAAAGAGATCTGTGGTAGCAGTGAGTCGCGTCGTTAACCCTACTGTTTAACTCTGCGAAGAACAGTGGTTTTGATTGGGACGATTAATTCCAGGGTGAGTGTGTAGTTACATACTGTACTACAAACTAAGTGAGGGCACTGAGTTGCCCACGTAGACTGTTCCATTTCCAAAGGTGAACCTAGCATAAGTGCAGACATGTGTGCCGAGCGTTTCTAACGCTAATGTGATTGATTTGTAATACAGACTTTTATGACTTTGATACCTCGGTATCTTAAAAGTGGCAATAATGTTTTTTCTTTCAGATAAACAAGTTCTGTTTACTATCATACTTATGCTTAAAGTTTTGGGTTATCCTCTTCTTATATATATATATATATATATATATATATATATATATATATATATATATATATATATATATGTTGTTAACCTGTCTATTTATTGTCTGTCAATAAACTTGTTCTTGAGAACCTTGCATCTCCTTCACCTGTGTCAATTTATTGGTATAATTGAGCATTCATTCTATGTACTTTATCTGGGATAATTCTAATAGAATTGTTCATTTATGCAAGCTATGTTGCATTGGTTTATGCTTTCCCTTAACGGGAGGACTCCATCCCATAACGGGACGGTGGCGGATTTACAAGTTTCCTCCTATGCGGATATAAACCTTTGTCCAATACAAGTATTGTGCGGAGAACTGGTCGATATTTCATATTGACGCAGTGGTTCTTTACAAACTATGCTTTACTTAATATAGGGTGAGACCACTATATTGGCTTGCCTGGTATTCATACATAGGTATATGTACTCTTCGAGACTTTTCCAGAGTCTAGTAGGACTCTTCCCTGTAGGGGGGCAGGAAGCTCTAACATGGTTTATGGTTAGTTGAAAAGATGTATAACGGTAACATCTTAGGTCTCTAGGTCTAGTCGACCGAGAAAAATTACCTCCGGGGAGTACGGCACGTTCTGAGAATCCACAGATACAGTAATGCTCTAGTATACTTCCATCAGGACGACATGGCTTGAGCCCAAAAAACGGGTTTTGAGAGAAGCGAAAAATCAATTTTTGGGTGAGATGGCCATGTCGTCCTGATGGACCCGCCCTTCCCTTTCTATGAAAGGGCTGTAGGACCCCTCCCTACATACAGTATCTGTAGCACCTCGTGTATCGCTACAAGGAATACAGATGGCGCCAGGATTGGCGCCAGGCACGCTTACGAAACGGGAGAAGAGGGAGCCTTGGGAGCGGCTCCCCATTTTTCTTTCCCGTTTTCGTTTTCTTGCCAATTGACCCCTCGATGTGTTATCTCTGTTTGGGGTGCAGATTGCCATGTGGCGTGTCAAGAATACGTCCTCTGATATGTCGCGATATCCCTTTCATTAGGGATATTCGCTCCAGGAGTTAGAATTCTGGGTACCTTAAGGTAAATTCTCTGGGAATATCGCCGTAGTTGTAATATACCCTAGGAAGCTACCCTATAGGAACTTCCATCAGGACGACATAGCCATCTCACCCAAAAATAGATTTTTCGCTTCGCTCAAAATCCGTTTATTAGTTAGAACGCTGTGCTTTTAGAAAATTGTTACCTTTCCGTAATGTTAGCTTTGAAAAAAATTTAACCTACATAATATAACCATTGCGAAAACGGACCAAATTTCACTATAGTGAAGGAATTAAAACATTAATTTATTGCTAAATTATCTTTTCGCTAGGATAGGCTTATCCCTTGCCATTTTTTAACGGTACCATCGCAACCCTATTCCTTTATGTTAGTCAATTTTTTTTAGTGAGTCAGATTTGCACAGACTCGCAGGGGTGCCCTTTTAGCTCGGAAAAGTTTCCTGATTGCTGATTGGTTGGACAAGATAATTATAACCAATCAGATAGCAGGAAACTTTACCGAGCTAAAAGGGCACCGCTGCGAATCGGTGCAACTGCGCCTCATTAAAAAGAAAAAAAAAATGAGTATAGAAACAACTTGTCTGGAATGCACCATAATATCTAATTAAGCTCTTGTATATATATAATGATATTTAAATTAACATACTTTTGCTCTCTTTCCAATGGAAAAACCCATAACGCAAGAGGAAAATGCGCAGTAAAATAGTATAAAACATCATGCGTAGTTAAGAGAAACGTTAGCAATAGGACTATGTAGGAAATCATTCTGTTTTACCTCGAAAATATCTTATTCAAGTCAAAATACGATCATGACATCCTTTTCCGATGTCACAAGTCTAAAATTCCTTTGATGCTTGAGATTATGGGAACTGCAGTTAGAATCAGAATTGAAAGAAATGTCACCATTTTGTGTAACCAAAACAGAAAAACCGCCATTGTCTTACAGGAACACAGAGATTTCCGCCAAAAAACATAATCACGTACATGTACCTTGTACGTGAGTGTCCCCATGTCTTCTTCGAACGTTAGCAGATAACATCTACCATCCTTCTAAGAGTAGAGAACTTTAGGAATATATGTTTATTTACTTATAAAGTCTATCGCCTTTATTTATTCATGCCAAAAATGTTCTTTCGTTTAGAAACACCAAACCCATAATATAAATCAGAAGAAACATCAAAATACTCAGATCTCACTCACATATTTATGGCCGGGAAAGCCTTTTAGCGCTGAAGTAGATTCTCTGGCAAGACATTTTCATAGAGAGTGTCAATTAAGATGTATAATGGTAGTATCTCTGGCAACACATCTTCACAGAGAGTGTCATTTAAGATGTATTATGGTAGTATCTCTGGCAAGACATCTTCACAGAGAGTGTCAATTAAGATGTATTATGTTAGTATCTCTGACAACACATCTTCACAGAGAGTGTCATTTAAGATGTATAATGGTAGTATCTCTGGCAAGACATCTTCACAGAGAGTGTCATTTAAGATGTATAATGGTAGTATCTCTGACAACACATCTTCACAGAGAGTGTCATTTAAGATGTATAATGGTAGTATCTCTGGCAAGACATCTTCACAGAGTGTCAATTAAGATGTATTATGTTAGTATCTCTGACAACACATCTTCACAGAGAGTGTCATTTAAGATGTATAATGGTAGTATCTCTGACAACACATCTTCACAGAGAGTGTCATTTAAGATGAATAATGGTAGTATCTCTGACAACACATCTTCACAGAGAGTGTCATTTAAGATGTATAATGGTAGTATCTCTGGCAAGACATCTTCACAGAGAGTGTCAATTAAGATGTATAATGGTAGCATCTCTGGCAAGACATTTTCACAGAGAGTGTCAATTAAGATGTATAATGGTAGTATCTCTAGCAATGCAGCTTCAGTGTCAATTAAGTATAATGGTAGTATCGCTGGCAAGACATCTTAACAGAGAGTGTCAATTAAGATGTATAATGGTAGCATCTCTGGCAAGACATTTTCACAGAGAGTGTCAATTAAGATGTATAATGGTAGTATCTCTAGCAATGCATCTTCAGTGTCAATTAAGTATAATGGGTAGTATCTCTGGCAAGACAGAAAGTATTATTATCATTATTATTGTTATTATTATTATTATTATTACTTGCTAAGCTACAACCCCAGTTGGAAAAGCAGGATGCTATAACCCCAGGGGCTCCAACAGGGAAAATAGCTCAGTGAGGAAAGGAAAAAAGGAAAAATAAAATATTTTAAGATTAGCAATAACATTAAAATAAATATTTCCCATATAAAGTATAATAAACTTTAACAAAACAAGAGAAAGAGAAATTAGATAGAATAGCGTGCCCGAGTGTACCCTCAAGCAAGAAAACTCTAACCCAAGACAGTGAAGGACCATGGTACAGAGGCTATGGCACTACCCAAGACTAGAGAACACTGGTTCGATTTTGGAGTGTCCTTCTCTAAGAAGAGGTGCTTACCATAACTAAAGAGTCTCTTCTACCCTTACCAAGAGGAAAGTAGCCACTGAACAATTACAGTGCAGCAGTTAACCAATTGGGTGAAGAAAAATTGTTTGATAATCTCAGTGTTGTCAAGTGTATGAGGACAGAGGAGAACCTGTAAAGAATATGCCAGACTATTCGGTGTCTGTGTAGGCAAAGGGAAAGTGAACCGTAATCAGAGATAAAGATCCAATGTAGTACTGTCTGGCTATTGGACAATAGTTCTGAATTAGCAAAACGCCATGATAAAGAAGGACGGGTGTGCAGAGAAGTAGCAATGATCCATAACCATATTATGCAGAGCTGGACATGATTTTGACGAAACAATGAGCTGAAATAACAACTTGAAGTTGCACCTGCAAAGATTTATGAAAAGTTCGACAAAGTGACAGAGAATCCAAATGCAGAGCGAAACAGATATCCTTATTGACAAAACAACCAACGTGTATTGGTTTTTTTTTTTTTTTTTTTTTTTTTTTTTTTTTTTTTTTTTTTTTTTTTTTTTTACACAGCCAAATGGTTTCTACAGTGAACAGGCATTTTTTCATCCCTTCGTGAATCAGTCAATACACATTGAAAGAAATATTAACCTTTGAATCATCTAGTTCATTAATAAGTTTATTTGATAGAACGCTCTGCTTATAGAAAAATGCTACCTTTCCGTAATGTTAGCTTTGAAAAAATTTTAACCTACATAATATAGCCATTGCGAAAACGGACAAAATTTCACTACAATGAAGGAATTAAAGCATTAATTTATTGCTAAATTATCTTTTCGCTAGGATAGGCTTATCCCTTGCCATTTTTTAACGGTACCATCGCAACCCGATTCCTTTATGTTAGTCAATTCTTTTTAGTGAGGCAGATTTGCACCGACTCATAGGGGTGCCCTTTTAGCTTGGAAAAGTTTCCTGATCGCTGATTGGTTGGACAAGATAATTC
>NC_090750.1:85013627-85016127 GCF_036898095.1 Palaemon carinicauda
GCACTGGTAAACGGATACGGAACGCCTCGTGTGAATGCACAACATTTCGACGGCGGTTAGCCACCACCCAGCCTGTCGGAAAGAAAACGGGTCGTGAAGAAAGCTAGACGCCGGTTAACCGACGGCCAGCCTGTCGGAAAGAAAACGGGTCATGTGAATCGGCCTTTAAGCGGAGTTTGAACGGTCGAACGGTTCGTCGAACCCGGTAGTCGAACCTGCTTGTCAAACGGTTCGAAAAGGCAGAGTCAGCTACGAAATGCATAAGGATTGTGGACAATGAAGCCCCACCCACAAAAGTCAGGCGAAAGCTGACTTTCTTCTAACCGTTCGACGAACGTGTTCGACAACCAAATACCCCGGTCACACGTTCGAACGTCACTTCGAACACTTGTCTGTCGAACCGCGTTCGATGAACCGTTCGACCGTAGGCAAAGTGTTCTTGGCCGAACGAACGGTTAGAAACTCATAAGAAGAAAGTGTTGACGTTGGCACCTTCGGAAGTGGTCGAGTTCCACTTCGTACCACTTTATGTGTTACCGCTGTTAACTGATTCAAAATGGCCACATTCAGTTGATGCGCTCACAGCTTATTCTAGAAAGCCAGCTGAAACTTAGCTGCTTCCTACACTGTTAAGATGAGGTCATACCTTTGAAAATATTTATAAAGTTTTTTATGCCTTATTCAAATATGACATATCTTATAATGATATCGCAATGCTTTGGTAATTCTATGCTTAGTTTAGCTATACCATAGCCTTTCTCTGGATTTTTCAAATACAGAGGTAGGAGCATCTAGCCTTTTATATATATATATATATATATATATATATATATATATATATATATATATATATATATATATATATATATATAATTCGGCTTGAGGTTTTCTACGCGACATTGGATGTAAATGTTTTAAAATACCAAATTCTAAAGATATTTGCGTGTTTTTTTTTTTTTTATAAAAGGCAAATAAAAGTTTTGTTAGTTTTTACATCAAAATTTAAGGAAAAAATTGCGCCTATAACGTAGAAAGCTTTCAACACCTGGAACCCTTCAAGACAATTAAGGCAGCTACAATTATCTCCCAAAAGCACCAGAAAGAAGGTACCCAGTGATGAAGATGCACCAGGTGTATATTCAAATGCCAGACATAAACTTCGTATCACCACATTTTATACAATTGTTGACGTACTTGAAACTCAAATGATAAAAGAGGAGAGATATTTGAAGAAATAGCAGAGATTTCCTTTTCTAAATGATGTTCCACTACCACATAATGTCCCTTCATTTGTTAACACTGAAAGATGTTCTCAGTGTTATTATTATTATTATTATTATTATTAGCCAAGCTACAACCCTAGTTGGAAAGCAAGATGCTATAAGCCCAAGGGTTCCAATAGGGAAAAATAGCCCAGTGAGGAAAGGAAATAAGGAAATAGATAAATGATGAGAACAAGTTAACAATAAATCATTCTAAAACAGTAACAACGTCAAAACAGATATGTCCTATATCAACTATTAACGTCAAAAACAGATATGTCATATATGAACTATAAAAAGACTCATGTCAGCCTGGTCAACATGAAAACCTTTGCTCCAACTTTGAACTTTTGAAGTTCTACTGATTCAACTACCCGATTAGGAAGATCATTCCATAACTTGGTAACAACTGGAATAAAACTTATAGAATACTGTGTAGTTCTGAGCTGAGCTTCAGCAGTTTGATTCATATGTGCGTCATAAATTCATCATCATCATCATCATCATCTCCTCCTACGCCTATTGACGCAAAGGGCCTCGGTTAGATATCACCAGACGTCTTTCTCTTGAGCTTTTAAATCAATACTTCTCTATTCATCATCTGCTACTTCACGCTTCATAGTCCTCAACCATGTAAGCCTGGGTCTTCCAACTTTTATAGTACCTTGTGAAGTCCAGTTAAAAGTTTGGTGAACTAATCTCTCTTGGGGAGTGCGAAGAGCATTCCCAAACCATCTCCATCTACCCCTTAGCATGACATATATATATATATATATATATATATATATATATATATATATATATATGTATGTATATATACATATATATATACGTATATATATGTATATATACACACATATACATACACACATATATATATATATATATATATATATATATATATATATATATATATATATATATATATATATAACCAACACTTGCTCTTTATTATATGGGGAAGATGGTATAACAATTAGTAGATTTTATGGCATTTTATTTAGACTAGTCATATCATTACACTGCATATTTCTATATATCATTGGCTTACAAAATGATACGCGAATTACACATAAATAATTTCACCTCCGAACCAGTATTCTTATACTGTATATCTCTCATCTACCTTTTGTGAAATGCGTTCGTAGCATCAACAAAATTCCCGATTAGGATTCTAGTCCTTCAGTGTTAGTTTTTTCAGTCTATTTCTGCATCTTGGTGCTTGTCTACTTAGATTC
>NC_090750.1:85033627-85036127 GCF_036898095.1 Palaemon carinicauda
AGGTCTCCAACAGGGAAAAATAGCCCAGTGAGGAAAGGAAATAAGGAAATAAACAAACGATTCTTCGTCTATTAGCGGGCTTTTTTTCCCATTCCTATGGGGTAACACAGTTGCCTTCTTTTGAATGACTTTGCTTTGGCTTTTTGGATGGACCATAGTCCCGATATAAGAAGTAATGAACAATTAAAATAAAATATTTTTCAAACAATAACAACATTAAAACAGATACTTCATATATAAACTATAAAAAGACTTATATCACCCTGTTCAACATAAAAACATTTGCTGCAAGTTTGAACTTTTGAAGTTCAATCAATTCAACCACCCGATTAGGGAGATCATTCCACAACTTGGCCACAGCTGGAGTAAAACTTCTAGAATAATGTGTAGTATTGAGCCTCATGATGGAGAAGGCTTGACTATTAGAATTAACTGCATACATAGTATTACAAACAGGATGGAAGTCTGTGGGTAGATCTGAATGTAAAGGATGGTCAAAATTATAACAAAAAAAAAAAAATCTTATGCAACATTCAACATAATAGGTTTCAATTTCGGTCACGTTGTGTTTGTGCGAGGACTTAAACACATTGAAGATCATTTTATTAACGTGACTAATTGTCGGCTCCTTAAGCAATAATGAATGCTGAGAGTTTGATAGTTAAGGTATCAGGAAATATAATCTTTTACTCTCTCTCTCTCTCTCTCTCTCTCTCTCTCTCTCTCTCTCTCTCTCTCTCTCTCTAATTGGCGAGAGGTTGACAGTTATAGTATCAGGAAAAATATTTTATTCTCTCTCTCTCTCTCTCTCTCTCTCTCTCTCTCTCTCTCTCTCTCTCTCTCTCTCTCTCTCTCATCATTATTATTATTAATATTAGTATTATTATTATTATTATTATTATTATTATTATTACTTTCAATATTTTTATTATGTTTAATGAATAATAGTTTTGTGTAATAAAATGTTTGGTGAATGATAATAATATTCATTACATGAAATTTTGGTTGTATAACAGATTGAGTTTAATGATACCAACATGAGGCAAACAGCCAAGTCTCTCTCTTGGTGAAAGGCCTTTAGTACTGGCCTTGAGAAGATTATCTTCAATTTTCTGAATAAAATAATTCAATTGAAATATTGATATTTCCAGGAAAAACTTTATTTCATCGTCTTGGCTTGGTAGCATATAGAGTTCGGTATTCTCCCTCCGACTTCCTCTTCATTTGGCTATTTTTCCGTAATTTAATTTTTGGTGCCATATAAAACTGATAATGTTTGAACAAGAGAGAGAGAGAGAGAGAGAGAGAGAGAGAGAGAGAGAGAGAGAGAGAGAGAGAGAGAGAGAAAATCTTTTCTAGCGTTTTAAACTTTGTAGAGGCTGTGTAGCGAGTCCCTCGTGGGAGTCGCAAGCTTAGTGGTCAACTGATTTGATCAGCATTTCATACCATCCTCTTCCAAGATTTCGGAGTACTTTACTATCTACATTTCCTGAATCGTCACTATTATTGTCAAGGATTTGGCAGTTGTCAATCTAATAGATCTGGATGGAGTGGCGTGCTCAGCAATGAGGAAAAGTTGTGTGAGCTTCTGTTTGAACACCCATTGTTACTGAGCATGCTAAACTCTCTCTCTCTCTCTCTCTCTCTCTCTCTCTCTCTCTCTCTCTCTCTCTCTCTCTCTCTCTCCTCTCTCCAATGAAAACTATTCTTTTTAAACTTTTGCCTATCGAATTTTGTTGAACCGGGAAGTTACAGAATAAATTAAACTTTATTACAAAACACTCGTTTATATATACATAAACTCCAGGCAAAAAGGGTATACAAAACATAACAGTCAATTTCATGTTCAACCCGAAAAGCTCACCAGTTAACGTTAAGTTAACGGCGAGGAAAACAGATATGTTATTTCAGGTTCTTATCAGTGTGAGGGGAGAGCGAAGATAAAAATGATATGTCGTTACTTTGTACGATCATATGACACACGGTTGGTACAACATTTTTAACCAATCCCTTTTCAGGGGACTTCAAATTTTTTCATTTGTTGATATCCGTAAAAAAGGTATAAGTCACCTAGCTTTCTTTGGCATTTTGCAATTTAGTTTAATGAAATGTTGATACCAAGTGGTTGTGATGATAAAAAAAAAAAAAACCGCAGTATCATTTCGTTATGCTTTTTGAAGTGACATTTAAAACTATTTTGTGTTTATATCCGACTAAAATTAACTCATACTTTCCAAGCTTCTAAAGTACTAAACGTTTTGGGTTAGCAACAAAGCTCTTTGGAGTGATATTTAAAACTGTTTTGTGGTTATATCCGACTAAAATGAACTCATACTCTCCAAGCTCCAATAGTACTAAACGTTTTGGGTTAGCAACAAAAAGGAATGTCGTTGTGAGGGGAGAGGAGGGGCAAGTGTATTCAACGAAGTGGTTGTTCAATTAGAATGACGTCTCACTTTTCTCATTAATTGTAATGGTAATATCTAGTTGTTCTATATGG
>NC_090750.1:85053074-85063074 GCF_036898095.1 Palaemon carinicauda
AAAAAATAGCCCAATTAGGAAAGTAAATAAGGAAATAAATAAACAATATGAGAAATAATGAGCAATTAGATAAAATATATTAGAAACAGTAACAAAATTAAAACATATATAGCATATATAAACTATAAAAAGTCTTATGTCAGCCTGTTCATCATGAAAACATTTCCTGTAAGTTTTAACTTTGGAAGTGATATGGTGATATAATTTCATCATTCAATTACATTGCAGATTAAATCATGCATTGCTCAGCGCTGGATATTCTCACAGATCCAATGTAACCCCAGGAAGAGTAAAAATGTACCACTGGGTTGGTAAAGAATTCTCGGTGCTACTATAGGGTGATTCCTACCCTCATTTTCTGTTCTTACCTCAATATGGGGACTCAAATCTACTATAGGGTGATTCCTACCCTCATTTTCTGTTCCCACCTCAATATGGAGACTCAAATCTACTTTAGTGTGATTCCTACCCTCATTTTCTGTTCCCACCTCAATATGGAGACTCGAATCTACTATAGCGTGATTCCTACCCTCATTTTCTGCTCTTACCTCAATATGGGGACTCGAATCTACTATAGGGTGATTCCTACCCTCATTTTCTGTTCCCACCTCAATATGGAGACTCGAATCTACTTTAGTGTGATTCCTACCCTCATTTTCTGTTCCCACCTCAATATGGGGACTCGAATCTACTATAGCGTGATTCCTACCCTCATTTTCTGTTCCCACCTCAATATGGAGACTCAAATCTACTTTAGTGTGATTCCTACCCTCATTTTCTGTTCCCACCTCAATATGGGGACTCGAATCTACTATAGCGTGATTCCTACCCTCATTTTCTGTTCCCACCTCAATATGGGGACTCGAATCTACTATAGCGTGATTCCTACCCTCATTTTCTGTTCCCACCTCAATATGGAGACTCAAATCTACTTTAGTGTGATTCCTACCCTCATTTTCTGTTCCCACCTCAATATGGGGACTCGAATCTACTATAGCGTGATTCCTACCCTCATTTTCTGTTCCCACCTCAATATGGGGACTCGAATCTACTATAGCGTGATTCCTACCCTCATTTTCTGTTCCCACCTCAATATGGAGACTCAAATCTACTTTAGTGTGATTCCTACCCTCATTTTCTGTTCCCACCTCAATATGGGGACTCGAATCTACTATAGCGTGATTCCTACCCTCATTTTCTGTTCCCACCTCAATATGGGGACTCAAATCTACTTTAGTGTGATTCCTACCCTCATTTTCTGTTCCCACCTCAATATGGAGACTCAAATCTACTTTAGTGTGATTCCTACCCTCATTTTCTGTTCCCACCTCAATATGGGGACTCGAATCTACTATAGCGTGATTCCTACCCTCATTTTCTGTTCCCACCTCAATATGGGGACTCGAATCTACTATAGCGTGATTCCTACCCTCATTTTCTGTTCCCACCTCAATATGGAGACTCGAATCTGCTTTAGTGTGATTCCTACCCTCATTTTCTGTTCCCACCTCAATATGGAGACTCGAATCTACTATAGGGTGATTCCTACCCTCATTTTCTGTTCCCACCTCAATATGGGGACTCAAATCTACTATAGGGCGATTCCTACCCTCATTTTCTGTTCCCACCTCATTATGGGGACTCAAATCTACTATAGGGTGATTCCTACCCTCATTTTCTGTTCCCACCTCAATATGGGGACTCAAATCTACTATAGGGTGATTCCTACCCTCATTTTCTGTTCCCACCTCAATATGGGGACTCAAATCTACTATAGCGTGATTCCTACCCTCATTTTCTGTTCCCACCTCATTATGGGGACTCAAATCTACTATAGGGTGATTCCTACCCTCATTTTCTGTTCCCACCTCATTATGGGGACTCAAATCTACTATAGGGTGATTCCTACCCTCATTTTCTGTTCCCACCTCATTATGGGGACTCAAATCTACTATAGCGTGATTCCTACCCTCATTTTCTGTTCCCACCTCAATATGGGGATTCAAATCTACTAGAGGGTGTTTCCTACCCTCATTTTAGTTCCCACCTCAATATGGTGACTCAAATCTACTATAGGGTGTTTCCTACCCTCATTTTCTGTTCCCACCTCAATATGGGGACTCAAATCTACTATAGCGTGATTCCTACCCTCATTTTCTGTTCCCACCTCAATATGGGGACTCAAATCTACTATAGTTAGGTTAGGTTAGGTACTACTGGGGCACTTGGATGAACACTACTTACGTGTTTTGAAAGAAGATCAAGACCACTTCATAGCAATCTTAAGCGACATTAAACAAGTTTTTGTTAGTTAATTTTTGTTACTAAATTAGGGCTTCAATTTTGCAATAATGACGCCCGAAGCTAATTCTGATTGTTTAAAGTGCGTTTTATGGATTTTTCAGCGTGTTTTATATTATTATTATTATCATTATTATTATTATTATTACTATTATTACATGTTTTTTTTATTATTATTATTATTATTGTTATTATTATTATTATTATTACTTTCTAAGCTGCAACCCTAGTTGAAAAGCAGGGAAAATAGCCCAGTGAGGAAAGGAAACAGGAAAAATAAAATATTCTAAGAACAGTAATAACATTAAGATAAATAATCCTATATAAACTATAAAAACTTTAACAAAACAAGTGGAAGAAAAATAAGATAGAATAGTGTGCCTGAGTGTACCCTCAAGCAAGAGAACTCTAACCCAAGAATAGAATAGATTGAAATTGTGTCAGGAAGTAGGTTTTATCTATCCTCCTTTGGTAGGAATCACCTCATACCCGAAAAATAGGGTAGGAATCACACTATAGTAGAATTCTGATGGTAGGAATCACTCTATAGTAGAATCCTGATGGTAGGAATCACACTATAGTAGCATCCTGATGGTAGGAATCACACTATAGTAGCATCCTGATGGTAGGAATCACTCTATAGTAGCATCCTGATGGTAGGAATCACACTATAGTAGCATCCTGATGGTAGGAATCACACTATAGTAGCATCCTGATGGTAGGAATCACTCTATAGTAGCATCCTGATGGTAGGAATCACACTATAGTAGCATCCTGATGGTAGGAATCACACTATAGTAGCGTCCTGATGGTAGGAATCACACTATAGTAGCGTCCTGATGGTAGGAATCACACTATAGTAGCGTCCTGATGGTAGGAATCACACTATAGTAGCGTCCTGATGGTAGGAATCACACTATAGTAGCGTCCTGATGGTAGGAATCACACTATAGTAGCGTCCTGATGGTAGGAATCACACTATAGTAGCGTCCTGATGGTAGGAATCACACTATAGTAGCGTCCTGATGGTAGGAATCACTCTATAGTAGCGTCCTGATGGTAGGAATCACTCTATAGTAGCGTCCAGATGGTAGGAATCACACTATAGTAGCATCCTGATGGTAGGAATCACTCTATAGTAGCGTCCTGATGGTAGGAATCACACTATAGTAGCATCCTGGTGGTAGGAATCACACTATAGTAGCGTCCTGATGGTAGGAATCACACTATAGTAGCATCCTGGTGGTAGGAATCACACTATAGTAGAGTCCTGATGGTAGGAATCACACTATAGTAGAGTCCTGATGGTAGGAATCACACTATAGTAGAGTCCTGATGGTAGGAATCACACTATAGTAGAGTCCTGATGGTAGGAATTACACGATATTAGAATCCTGATGGTAGGAATCACACTATAGTAGAATCCTGATGGTAGGAATCACACTATAGTAGAATCCTGATGGTAGGAATCACCTCACACCCGAAAAATAGGGTAGGAATCACACTATAGTAGAATCCTGATGGTAGGAATCACCTCACACCCGAAAAATAGGGTAGGAATCACACTATAGTAGAATCCTGATGGTAGGAATCACCTCACACCCGAAAAATAGGGTAGGAATCACACTATAGTAGAATCCTGATGGTAGGAATCACACTATAGTAGAGTCCTGATGGCAGGAATCACACTATAGTAGCACAGAATTCTCTCTTCCATCGTCTTCGGCGATGACCTTTGCTAGACCGGATATGACTTCACTTTGGGGCAAGGCCTATTTGCTCATCTGACTTGGATTCCACGCATTGGAGACTCTTTGCCCAAAAAGATTTGAATACGTAGTACCTTAAGTATAAGAATCGGGTATTACATTAATTTTTCGCCTTTGATTACCTTAGGTTAGCTTAGGTTCAATTAGTTAAGAAAATACTGCAAATTATTATTATTATTATTATCATTTTTATTATTATTATTATTATTATTATTATTATTATCTAAGCTACAAACCTAGTTGGAAAAACAGGATGCTATAAGCCCAAGGGCTCCAGCAGGGAAAATAGCCCAGTGAGGAAAGGAAAAAAAGGAAAATAGAATATTTTAAGAAGAGTAACAACACTGAATTAAATATCTCCTATATAAACTATAAAAACATTAACAAAACAAGAGGAAGAGAAATAAGATAGAATAGTGTGCCCGAGTGTACCCTCAAGCAAGAGAACTGTAACCCAAGACAGTGGAAGACCATGGTACAGAGGCTATGGCACTACCCAAGACTAGAGAACAATGGTTCGATTTGGGAGTGTCCTTCTCCTAGAAGAGCTGCTTACCATAGCTAAAAAGTCCCTTCTACCCTTACCAAAAACAAAGTGGCCACTGAACAATTACAGTGCAGTAGTTAACCCCTTGAGTGAAGAAGAATTGTTTAACGAGGTCTATAAATTGTTTGGGCGACATTAGTTCAAAAAAATCTTATGTGACCATAATTTTATGATACTTACAATCCATCATCTTTACTAGGTGTAAGAGTAGGCTACTGTAAAATCAATTTATTCATAATTCTGGAACTGCGTTCTATTGATAAAAGCTTGAATTACAGTTAGCAGTTTTATCTGCAGTTTAAAATAACACTTCAAAGCCATTCAAACTCAAAATCAAATTGGTCTGCTATTGTATACCACATGAATATGCACATAATTAATTTACCATTACTTCGTTTTTTTTTTTCTTACAGAATATTTGAAGTCCAACAAATGGTGTGAAAGATGGCATCCCTCAAACGTGGCCTACCGTTGCTTAGTCCCGGCTTTTTTAAGCTTTTCGTTCTCCTCGGTGGCTTTATCGTCGGGTGGGTAATTTAACCATTTGTTATAAAATGATATGTCAGATTTAATGAAAGTGACAACCATCTGTTTATCCAAAGAATATACTTTGCAGTTTAATTTCTTATACAACAGATATTACAATTGCTACTGACATAATACAGCGCATTAGCGTTGATATTTACAAAGTTATTATTATTATTATTATTATTATTATTATTATTATTATTATTATTATTATTATTATTATTATTATTATTATTATTATTATTATTATTAGGATAAGCTAAGCTATAACCCTAGATGGAAAAGTAAGAATCTATAAGCCCAAGGGCTCCATCAGGGAAAAATAGCCATTAGGAAAGAAAACAAGGAAATAGATAAACTATTTGAGAGGTAATAAACAATGAATATGGAATATGGATAAATATCAACACAACATCGTGTTCAAATAGAAATAAATTTCTACCTCATACTTGGGATCGAACGCTAGCCCCTTCTAATGAAAGGCCAGGTCGAAACCAACCATGTCACGAGAGCCCATGGTTGGTTTCGACCTGGCCTTTCATTAGAAGGGGCTAGCGTTCGATCCCAAGTATGAGGTAGAAATTTATTTCAATATGGAATATTTTTAGAATAATGACAACATTGAATTAGATCTTTCACATAATAAACTATAAAAACTAAAAAAGCAAAAACTAGAGGAAGAGCTATGGATGAGAAATATACAGAATGGGAAAAAAGAATAGCTAGATGAATTTCTAAAATGAGATAAACTGCTGAATTTAGAATTAACGCTTGTGTCAAATATTGCATATTTATACGCCACTCAAAGACATGAATTAGGATACATTTGAAAGACACCCAAGATTTGATTCTTTGCTCAAAAAAATGAGAGGTGAGGTGTTTTAAACTTTATAGATGTTGTCTGAGCAAAGATCTGGCAGTAATTTTAGTCTTCTGGAACCGTTTTCAACGTTATTGATACTATCTGAGCAAAGATCTGGCAGTAATTTTAGTCTTCTGGAACCGTTTTCAACGTTATTGATACTATCTGAGCAAAGATCTGGCAGTAATTTTAGTCTTCGGGAACCGTTTTCAACATTATGGATACTATCTGAGCAAAGATCTGGCAGTAATTTTAGTCTTCTGGAACCGTTTTCAACGTTATTGATACTATCTGAGCAAAGATCTGGCAGTAATTTTAGTCTTCGGGAACCGTTTTCAACATTATTGATACTATCTGAGCAAAGATCTGGCAGTAATTTTAGTCTTCTGGAACCGTTTTCAACGTTATTGATACTATCTGAGCAAAGATCTGGCAGTAATTTTAGTCTTCTGGAACCGTTTTCAACGTTATTGATACTATCTGAGCAAAGATCTGGCAGTAATTTTAGTCTTCTGGAACCGTTTTCAACGTTATTGATACTATCTGAGCAAAGATCTGGCAGTAATTTTAGTCTTCTAGTCTTCTGAAACCGTTTTAAGCATTATTGATACTATCTGAGCAAAGATCTGGCAGTAATTTTAGTCTTGTTAGGGACAGATGCCATCTGCCTCACAGGTGGCGGTAACCTATTGCAATCATCCCTAACTTGAATCCTATTGCCTGTCAATGCTAACCATTTTTGGCAGCGATCCCAGACAGTGAGACGGAAAAGCTCAATGAAAGGGCATGTAAAAAAAAAAAAAAAAGGATGATGAATAAAGGGCAAGTGGCTGAGGGTCTAAAGACTGAAACGGTGCCTCTTGCTTGAGGGTAAACTCGAGCACACTATTCAATCTTATTTTTCTTCTTCTGGTTTTGCTGAAGTTTTTATAGTTTATATAGGCGATATTTATTTTAATGGTGTTACTCTTAAAGTATTTTATTTTTCCTTGTGTCCTTTCCTCACTGGGCTATTTTCCCTGTTGGAGCCTCTGGGCTTGTAGCATCCTGCTTTTCCAACTAGGGTTGTAGCTTAATAATAATAATAATAATAATAATAATAATAATAATAATAATAATAATAATAATACCTTGAGTCTGCACAACCTTTGCTTAATAATGGATTTCCATCTTTCTACAGGACTGCCAAAGGTGACTGCCCTTGTAAGAACGTCACTAAACGCATTCACCACCCCCTTGGCGATATCGCTTCCATTGGACTCAGCAGATACGTCAGTTGCTGTACTTTTTTATCTCTTGGGTATGACGACCCAAATGCTGCAGTTGTGTGGTAAGTTCAGTAATAGAAAGTTTTGATAAGAATGACAGGCGAAATGATATGTGCGTGCGTTAAGTTATGCTTGACTTGACACAGCCGTGTCATCATCATCATCATCATCATCATCATCATTATTATTATTATTATTTTATTATTAGTATCATCATCATCGTCATCATTATTACAAGCTAGGCTATAACCCTAGTTGGAAAAGCAAGATGCTACAAGCCCAAGGACTCCAACGGGGAAAGATACCCCAGTGAGGAAAGGAAGCAAGAAAATAAAACTAAAATAGAAGAATAAGCAATCGAAATAGAATATTTCAAGAACAAGAATTTATTTATAACTGGTCAGGGCCCTGAACGAAGAATATAATAGAAAATTGTTTCTGCCTTCCATTGCAGGACCTTCAATGGGAAACCCGTAGAAGGCATGGGTAAATCGAAACATCTCATTTGTGACAACCAGACGATATATATCGAGAAAGTAGAAGCGTCTGACGAAGGGAACTACACCTGTGCAATCACGGCTTCTAATGGGACAAAGGGCTCGATTACCACTTCCCTGGAGGTCTCCGGTAAGATTTCAAAATCTTTAGTTATAATTGCTATTAGGAACATAAGGGTGCTATTATAGTATGCTATCTACCGCCGATTTTGCTATCTACCACCCCTCTCTGACTATAGCATGATACCTACCATCAGTCCCTAAGGATACGGTCTACTAGTTAATCCGCCTCTAATAAGGAGGATCAATACCGACTTGATAACCCAACCTAACCTAACCTAACTCAACCCAACCTAACCTAACTTACAAACTGCTTATGATTATGCACCCATGTCCTAACATAGTCTAACCCAACCTAACCTAACCTACAAACTGTTTATAATTATGCATCCATGTTATCCTTCCAATAAATATTATTAAACTATCATTAAAGTCCAATTAGGATAACATACTGGTGGTAAGTAATCTGTTTGATAATCCTCATCAAACAGAAGGATTAACATTGATGGTAGATAACATACTTTGAGGTAGATAGCATACTGTAGTAGAAATTCGACGGTAGATAGCATACTATAATAGCACCAACAAAAGAGCTTACACACAAGGTCGGGTTTTGAAAATCGGCATCAATATTTACCTAAGCCAAGTTTAAGCAATTTGAAATTTCAGAACTAAAATTATAATGAACAGCATATTTTTAAACTTATCAAACATCAATATAGTCGACGGATAACTGATCGAGCTTTATATCTTAATTAATTGCGTAGACATTTCATTATGGTACCTCTTAAAACATTGCATTACAGACATTCATCCCTTTTAGAACACGTATGAATAAGCGCTACAGCATAAGATTTCTTTGTATCGGGAAAACAAGATTTTTTTTTTTTTTTTTTTTTTTTTTTTTTTTTTTTTTTTTTTTTTTTTTTTTTTTTAGATCATAACCATTCTCTGCATTTTAGGCCAGGCTTTTTATTATAACATCACTACGCAATGCAAGATTTATAGAATTGCTTTAAAACAAGATGTATCATAAGATCGATAGAGCATATGGCCTAAAATTCCAGAAATTAAGAGGAATGTTGATGGTGCCATGAAAATTAAATTTCAAAATTACGAACTTGAGCAAATATGAGCTATATATATATATATATATATATATATATATATATATATATATATATATATATATATATATATTATGTGTGTGTGTGTGTATATATATACATTTTATATATATATATATACATATATATATATATATATATATATATATATATATATATATATATATATATGTGTGTGTGTGTGTGTGTGTGTGTGTGTGTGTATCTATCTATCTATCTATCTATCTATATACATATATATATATATATATATATATATATATATATATATATATATATATATATATATATATATATATATATTGTCCTCCAAGTGTTAATTAGTATCCTTTTTACGAGAGGAGTATTATCGACCACGACACTTCAATGAAAACTAACCATTCGTCGGGACTGAAGAAGTTTCAGAAAGTTTTAATGGCCAACGACACCGCGTTCCTTCGTAAGAGGAAGGCTAATCTATCAACTAAAATGGTCAGAAAAACAAAGAACCCTATTAATCTTCTTTAATCTTCCTTTCACCAGAGAGTAGCGGATTTCAGGAAGGTCCCAAGGACGTCACAGCCCCCAGTCAAAAATGCTCTTGGAAGGGGGACCCCGCGAACTTGACCTGCCAAGGCATGGTGGGAAAGCCAGGGAATGGCAACAGGGCCTCAATACATTGGTTTATATGGGTCGATGGAGAGCCTGAGTTTCTTCCTGATGACGTCATTCCCATCACTACCAAAATCGACAAGTAAGAATCCTTGGTTAACTTTTCTTTAAACTTAATGTGACGATGCACTGTTAGAAAAAAAAAAAAAAACGTAATTTTAATTGGAAAATCTCCGTGAAAATATACTGTTCTCCAGTAAAATACAGGCAACCGTAATTTTACCTTACTTTGTTATTATCTTTTACGGTTTGGTGACCTTAATATCACTCTTTTACATTAATATAACCGTTTTTAAAACGGTAAAAATCCTGGACAAATTTTTGCCAGACATTTACCGTTCTTTTAATTCAAATGTTTAACATTGTTTCTTGGCATATAAGACGTCTTTG
>NC_090750.1:85068074-85180574 GCF_036898095.1 Palaemon carinicauda
ATTGGCCATCATTGGTTACTAGGATGGCTTGTTTGAATAAAAACCGTTTCAGTTTTCATATATTCAAGATTTATTTCAGGATTCATCTTTTCAAATATTTATATTTCCATAACTATATCAAGTAAATGATTTAGCAATCTCGCATCAACCCTTAAAGTTTTAAAGGTTTAAAAGGCCGCTCATGAATGGCAGAAGCAAGAGATAGTGGCATTGCCCTATCAAACAGGACAATGCCCAAGAGACTGACCATATAATCATATCATCAGCGACCAAGCCCCCTCTCCACCCAAGCTAGGACCAAGGAGGACCAGGCAATGGCTGCTGATGTCTTAGCAGATAGACCTATAAGCTCCCCCAAACGCCCCCATCCTTAGCTCACAAGGATGGTGAGTTTGCGTCGACCAAACTAACAAGTTTGAGCGGGACTCGAATCCCAGTCTGGCCTTCACCAGTCAGGGACGTTAGCACTTGAGAGCAGAAGAGCGATTTGTTGATATTTAATCATATCTCAGCATAACAATTATATTGTTGAAGGAGATCCCGTGACACCACTGAGTAGGTCAAGATTTTACAAAAGAACGCGATAGGTGACATGAGATAGATGGCGTCCCCAGTTGCATCTGCGCAGTTACACGAGAGGAACTTCTACGATAAAAGATCAGCTTACACCTGCGCCTTTGTCGTCCTGCATAACGGATGTTTACGTGTCTCAAATTACAGATAATACTTTATTTTAGGCTGTCCTATCTAAACCAACAAATGGCGCATCAACTGCTCTGTGTGAAGGACAACATCATGAACTTTGAACTTTTTTTTTTTCCAGCGGCCTGAATGTTATCGCATCTCTCTCTCTCTCTCTCTCTCTCTCTCTCTCTCTCTCTCTCTCTCTCTCTCTCTCTCTCTCTCTCTCTCTCTCTTTATATATACATATATATAGATATATATATACACACATATATATGTGTGTATATATATATATATATATATATGTATATATATATATGTATATATATATATATATATATATATATATATATATATATATATATATATATATATATATATATATATTGCCCTTTTTTGTATAATAGTGTTATTCCCATCATTATTCTTTCCATAGCTTGTGTTCTAAGGCTTTAGGAAAGCTCCAAGTTTCTGATGTATAAGTTCACACTGGTAGGACCTTGTATTTAAATACTTCTCTTTTTAGAGAAAGTGGCATTTTACTTTTCATAATCTCATTTAGTTTACCAAATATTCCCCATCTCATGCTTACCCTTCCCTTAAGTTTAATTTTATGTCCTGGGGAAACAGTTACTGTGTGTCCAAGGTATGTAAATTCATTAACCATCTCTAGAGGTGCGTTCAGAACTCTTATTTGTTGTTTCTGCATTTTCATTGAACACTAAGTTTTACTCATATTCATTTTCAGTCCTACATTTCTGCTTTCTCTATTCAATTTTTCTATCATCTTTTGTAATTCGTACTATTATTCACTTTATAGAATTATGTCATCTGCAAATCTTAAGTTGTTAAGGTATTCCCATTAATGCTAATTCCTACATTTCCCCAATCTAAATTCTTAGACATTCTTTTAGACTCGCTGTGAAAAATTTAGGAGAGATGAGGTCTCCCTGTCTAACTCCTTTCTTAATCGGAATGTTCTCACTATATTTATGTAGTTTTAGGTTTGCTGTACTACACATACCAAAAATTCCCCATCTCATGCTAACATGAGATTCAGCTATTCGTTATCTTTAAAGGTCTTTCTTTACTGCTGAAGTTTTGACAGAATCAAAAGCTTTCTCATAGTACATAAATGCCATACATAGTGGGTTGCCATACTCCATTGATTTTTCTATTAGCTGGTTAATTACATGCATATGGTTAGTTGTTGAACACCCACTTCCAAAGTGAGTGTTTATTTGCATAAATGTCTGCAGATGTCTAATTATAAGTATTACATTCATTCCATTTTTAGAAAATAATATTTTTTTTTTGTATTACCTTTAACAGACACCTTCCTTCGTGACGTGTTCATTGTACATGGAAACCAAGCAAGCTCATGGGTCTCCAGCGTCCTTGTCAGTACTCTGGAGGAAAACTACGGCTATACTTGTTACATTCCTGACCGAGACATGTTGGGAGGAGAACGTAAGCATCTCTCTCTCTCTCTCTCTCTCTCTCTCTCTCTCTCTCTCTCTCTCTCTATATATATATATATATATATATATATATATATATATATATATATATATATATATATATATATATATATTACCTTTTAACTCTTCTTTCTGCCCTTACCTTAATCTGTATTATTTCTCTCTCTCTCTCTCTCTCTCTCTCTCTCTCTCTCTCTCTCTCTCTCTCTCTCTCTCTCTCTCTCTCTCTCTCTCTCTCTCTCAATCTTTATTACCCTCTCTCTCTCTCTCTCTCAATCTTTATTACTCTTTTTAACTCTCTCTCTCTCTCTCTCTCTCTCTCTCTCTCTCTCTCTCTCTCTCTCTCTCTCTCTCTCTCTCTCTCTCTCTGCCAAAACTAGAATACTTGATAGAGAATAAAATAATTGTCTTCATGCTGATTAACATTTTGGTTAAGGGATGGCATTGATGTACTGTAGACTTAGTTTATATATCAATAAGAATTTCAGTTGCTGATTTGATAAAGACATCCAAAAAATAAATATGTCCAAAAATTTAATGCCTCTTAAAGATATCATTGATTAAATTTCATATACGGAAATGTCCGAGGTACTCAAACTAAAAAATCTTTAATTGCAGATTTTCTTGAAATGCATGAAAAAGTTTAGAAAATTAAATAGCTGAATATCATGGGGCTAGGATATGAAATTGTTCTGACTTATTAAGTGTATAAATTAACTGTTTCATTGGATCATTGACTGTTAAATCACGGTTGTAGTAAATGAATAATTACAACAAAAGAAAGAAAATAGGGATAGACAGTGTTTACTTTCAAAATAAGTGTTTCACTCAACATTGAACATTCATAGATAAATAATTACATTAGTAATGAAGAGATCTTTTTAAATGGATAGCTCATAATTATTATTATTGTTATTATTATTATTATTATTATTATTATTATTATTATTATTATTATTATTGTTATTATTATTATTATTATTATTATTATTATTATTGGTCGTAATCTTAAAGTAAGCTTATACATACATACATATACCAAGGCACTTCCCCCAATTTTGGGGGATAGCTGACATCAAACAAATGAAAAAGGGGGACCTTTCCTCTCTACTTTCCTCCCAGCCTGACGAGGGACTCAACCGAGTTCGGCTGGTACTGCTAGGGTGCCTAGGAAGGTACGCATTACATAAGCAAGGGAGTAGTAACTTAGATGCAAATTGTAGTGTGCAGACGTTTATCAGAATAATTTCTTTATGCATAAATATGCCTCCATTGGAAATCCAAATCAGTACAAAATACGAGTTATTAATACCCCTGCCTTGCGCATACCGAAGGTAACTAAATATATTTAAAAACCCGTACTCTTGCTCGAGGGTACACTCGGGCACACTATTCTATCTAATTTCTCTTCTTGTTTTGTTAAGAGTTTTTGTAGTTTATATTGGAAATATTTATTTTAATGTTGTTACTGTTCTTAAAATATTTTATTTTTTCTTGTTTCCTTTCCTCACTGGGCTAATTGGCCCAACAGGGAAATTAGCCCAGTGAGGAAAGGAAACAAGAAAAAATAAAATATTTTAAGAACAGTAACAACATTAAAATAAATATTTCCAATATAAACTATAAAAAGTAAGTAAGTTAGTAATAATAAACTATAAAAAGTAAGTAAGTAATAATAAACTATAAAAAGTAAGTAAGTAAGTAATAATAATAATAATAATAATAATAATAATGATAATAATAATAATAATGCAAGCATAAATGAACCATGATCCGAGTTAACCGTGTGAAATATTTCGATAGAATACGCAGAGGCAATCTCCAACGAAATGAGGAAGTGTCGGAGAGTGTTGGTGGTAGTCACGCCCTGCCTTCTTCAGAGCCAGTGGGCCTTTTGGTCGGCCCACCACGGCATCAGCACCTGCTTCAAGTCCTCCAGTATTCTCGGGGTTGTGTTACAGGTGAGGGTCTTCGCATTGCGCCAGGCATTCCAGCGGACTGAGAACAAAAATCTTATCATATTATGAACTGTTCTCATTGTAATAATGATGATCATGTTAGTAATAGTAACATTTATTATTATTATTATTATTAATTATGATACTATTGTTGCTCTTTATTATCTTAATACTCCGTTTATAATTCGGTATCTGGTGCCTTCCGGTATCTATTATTAATACTTAATGATCTTATGTTGGATTAATTACATTCATCATCATCATCTCTTCCTACGCCCATTGACGTAAAGGGCCTCAGATAGATTTCGCTAGTTGTCTCTATCTTGAGCTTTTAAATCAAGACTTCTCGATTCATCGTCTCCTACTTTACGCTTCGTAGTCCTCAGCCATGTAGGCCTGGGTCTCCCAACTCTTCTAGTGCCTTCCGGAGCCCGGTTAAACGTTTGGTGACCTAATCTCTCTTGGGGAGTGCAAAGAGCATTCTCAAAACATCTCCATCTACCCCTCATCATGATCTCATCCACTTATGGCACTCGAGTAATCTCTTATAGTTTAATTTTTAATCCTGCCCTGCCACTTAACTCCCAATATCGTTCTGAGGGCTTTGTCCTCAAATCTACTGAATCTGTTAGAGATTGTTCCATTGTCATACCACGACTCATGTCCATACAGTAACATTGATCTCACTAAACTGATATATAGCCTGATCTTTATATGGAATTTCAGGCGCTTTGATTTCCAAATCTTACTTAACCTAGCCATTGTCTGATTTGCTTTTATCAATCTTTCATTAAATTCAAATTCACAAGATCCTGTATTAGAAATCATAGTTCTTAAATATTTAAATGATTCCACCTCATTGATCCTTTCTCCTACCAATGATATTTCATCTTCCATTGCATATTTCGTTCTCATCATCTCTGTCTTTCTTCTATTTATCTTGAGCCCAACCTCGTGTGATATTTAATGCATTCTGCTAAGCAATCTTTGCAAGTCCTGTAGTGTTCTGCTAATAAGGACAGTGTCATCAGAATACTCTAGGTCAACTAAAATCTTGTTACCAATCTAGTTCAATCCCTCTCCACCATCCCCAACTGCTCTATGCATTACAAAATCCATGAGGAGGATGAACATTTGAGAAGACTCCACTAACATTATCTTTGCATTTGCTATGCTTATAAACAGACTTAATAAAACTTCATAGTCAAGAGGAACTCCATAATAGTGCAGGGCTCTCCACAAAATTGGCCGGTGCCCACTATCAAAGGCTTTTTCATAGTCCACAAATACCATCAAAAGTGGATTTCTATATTATACACATTTGTTGTAGCTGTACCACATGTCTAAAACGGAAATTTGATCAGTACAACTTCTACCTTTTCTAAATCCTGCATGTTCATCTCTCAGGTTTTCATCAATCTTTCTCTCTAATCCCTTTAGAATGAGCATACTATATATTTTCATTACAACTGACGTAAGTATGATGTCTCTGTAATTATTTCAATCAGTCAGGTTTCCTTTTTTTAGTAAATAAACCAACACTCCCAGCTCACATTCGTCAGATTTTGCTTCTTCCTCCCACATTCTACAAAATAATCCAAGTATTCTGAGGGTCACTTCATTTTCTGCCAGTATCATCTAAGTAGTTATTCCATCATAACCAGGAGCTTTCCATCTCTTGAATTTTTTTAATAATAGCTTCGACTTCAAACACACTGAATTCATTCATTGGCGCATGAAGGTCTTCATCAGCTTCAGGTATATCAATCAAATTATTCCCTTCATTTTTTCTCCTATTCATGACATCACTAAAGTGTTCCATCTAACGTTGCCTTTCTTCATCTTCTGTTTTAATAAAAGATCCATCTCATTTTGATGGGTATATGCTTCTTATTTTTCTAAAACCATGTTAATTTCAACAACAATCATAATTACAGTAACTACAATAATTTTGAAAAAAGTACTGAGTAAATTTTGTAATATAAGAAATTCGCATGATTCTTGTTAAGATAATTAAAAAAATCTCTAGGTTTGAAATTTTTGACAATATGTTTTGGAATATTTCCACTCGTAAAAATATTCCCTCTCTCAGGAATTTGGAAATCACGCCATATCTTCAGAAACCACTGTTCTCTTGAAAACCCTCAAGCCGATCGAGACGCTGAAGGTCCCCAGAGCTTTGCAAGGTTTGGTTCCTTTGAATGAATACAAGGAACTTCCTGAGAAATCCAGACATAGCCTCTTTGGAGATCGCCTTGGAGAGAACACTTCTGCTCTCGTGATTGAAAGCTCGCTTTCTCCATCGCCCAAAAATCAGCGTTTGAGCAATATGATCACAGGGAGCAATAATTCGTCTAGGGAGGTTTTGAACGAGAGATACGATTGCCAGCAGGAAAAGAAGGACTTAGACCCTCCTGTAATCTATGTGGAGGACACAGACAATGCTGTGGACCCCGGTTCACCATGCTCCATCACACCTTTCATACTACCAACTTGCCAAACCAAGGACAACGGAATGCAGGATTCACCGGTAAGACGATCTAAGCCAAATATCTTTTTCGTACTTTTTGTAAGAGTCTCAGCAGTTATTTGCAATTCTTTATAAGTGTCACCACCATTAATTATTAAAATTTATCGTTTTCTTTTGTATTATTATTATTATTATTATTATTATTATTAAATGCTAAGCTACAACCCTAGTTGGAAAAGCAGGATGCTATAAGCCCAAGGGCCCCAACAGGGAAAATAGAAAATAGCCCAGTGAGGAAAGGAAACAAGGAAAAATAAAATATTTTAAGAACAGTAAAAACATTGCAATAAATATTTCCTATATAAACTATAAAAACTTTAACAAAACAAGAGGATTTAGGAAATTGGCATTTCAAAAGTAATTTTCTTAATCATGGTAAGATTTCTTAAGTACTGTTTGATTCCCTTTTTATTGTTTCCATTCTTCTTTTTCTATGGGTTTAATGCGAATAGTATTACTTTTATATAACATTTAATAATGTTTTGCTATTGTGTACTTCACTAATTCAATTAATTACATCTTAATGAAATAAAAGGCTTGTGGCAGTAGGAAATTCCCTTATAAAAGACTGAATTTAAAAGAAAAATCGAATTTCAATATGTAACCTACTGCAATGATATTAAACATTGTGTACTTCACTAATTCAATGAATTAAATCTTAATGAAATAAAAGTCTTGTAGCACTAGGAAATCCCCTTATAAAAGACTGAATTTAAAAAAAAAAAGAATTTCAATATGTAACCTACTGCAATGATATTAAACGTTGTGTACTTCACTAATTCAATGAATTACATCTTAATGAAATAAAAGGCTTGTGGCAGTAGGAAATTCCCTTATAAAAGACTGAATTTAAAAAAAAAAAAAAAAAAAAAAAAAAACGAATTTCAATATGTAACCTACTGCAATGATATTAAATTTACATTAACAGCCATGCTACCCTTTCTTCAACTGCATGAGAGCTGTTTTTGTTGGAGATCCGGAAACTGTCTTCTGGCAGAAAGTTCGACTCTTCTTAGATCCTCCAACACTGCGACGGAAACTTACAATTGAGTCGACAGCTTGAGGCCTTTCACTTCTTGTGAAGAAGGAGCCGGGTTTTCTGTGGAAATAAGTGCTCTAAAAGTTGAAATCGCCGGCAGAAATATGAAGCAAAATATGTCAAGTTCTTACTGTGTTTACAATTAACTTGTAACATTGTTGGTTAGAAAATGCCATTGCAACGAAGAGGACCTGTGTCGTCACCTGGCAAAGGAAAGACGAGTGATTTTCATGATAGCAAACGTGATCTGGAGTGACTTGATGACCACATTATCTAAATAAGGAAACAGTTAAATGTGGTATTGTTTTATTTATTCAGTACTATGAAAAGTATGTGATCAAAGCAAAACTTCAGAGGTTTCAAACAAATATTTTCTTGAATTTCGAATAGTTAGACAATGCGGTGCTATATACATAATGCCCCTCCCTACGTCGTTAATTGGGTCCAAGAGAACCGACATAAGGCGATTTTCGACGTTGGTCGGATTTTCACCTCATAAAGGGACTGATGAATAAGATTCCACTTGAAGTTCAGTACTGTACAGTAAAACTCTTGATCATTATTTTCTGACTTAGAAACCAATGTAACGTCAAGCAAAACGACGTAGTGTAGATTTTATTTTTGCATATAATACTTAAGGATGATGATATGATGCTTAAGGAAGATGACATGAAGTCAAAACTGATGCAGGTTGAGTCAACAGAAAGACGGGTATTAATGTACACTTACTTGATTGAATTAGAATCTCACGGGTCGTTTTCACCTTGATTCATTACTCGATTGAATTAGAATCTCAGTGGACGTTTTCACCTTAATTCATGACTTGATTGAATTAGAATCTCACTGGACGTTTTCACCTTAATTCATGACTTGATTGAATTAGAATCTCACGGGACGTTTTCACCTTGATTCATTACTTGATTGAATTAGAATCTCACTGGACGTTTTCACCTTGATTCGTTACTTGATTGAATTAGAATCTCACGGGACGTTTTCACCTTGATTCATGACTTGATTGAATTAGAATCTCAGTGGACGTTTTCACCTTAATTCATGACTTGATTGAATTAGAATCTCACGGGACGTTTTCACCTTGATTCATTACTTGATTGAATTAGAATCTCACTGGACGTTTTCACCTTGATTCGTTACTTGATTGAATTAGAATCTCACTAGACAGTTTCACCTTGATTCATTACTTGATTGAATTAGAATCTCACTGGACGTTTTCACCTTGATTCATGACTTGATTGAATTAGAATCTCACTAGACGGTTTCACCTTGATTCATTACTTGATTGAATTCGAATCTCGCTGGACGTTTTCACCTTGATTCATTACTTGATTGAATTAGAATCTCAGTGGACATTTTCACCTTGATTCATGACTTGATTGAATTTGAATCTCAGTGGACGTTTTCACCTTGATTCATGACTTGATTGAATAAGAATCTCACTAGACGGTTTCACCTTGATTCATTACTTGATTGAATTCGAATCTCACTAGACGTTTTCACCTTGATTCATTACTTGATTGAATTAGAATCTCACTAGACGGTTTCACCTTGATTCATTACTTGATTGAATTAGAATCTCAGTGGACGTTTTCACCTTGATTCATTACTTGATTGAATTAGAATCTCACTGGACGTTTTCACCTTTATTCATTACTTAATTGAATTAGAATTCACTAGATGGTTTCACCTTGATTCATTATTTGATTGAATTAGAATCTCACTGGACGTTTTCACCTTGATTCATGACTTGATTGAATTAGAATCTCACTAGACGGTTTCACCTTGATTCATTACTTGATTGAATTTGAATATCACTAGACGTTTTCACCTTGATTCATTACTTGATTGAATTCGAATCTCAGTGGACGTTTTCACCTTGATTCATGACTTGATTGAATTCGAATCTCAGTGGACGTTTTCACCTTGATTCATTACTTGATTGAATTCGAATCTCAGTGGACATTTTCACCTTGATTCATGACTTGATTGAATTAGAATCTCAGTGGACGTTTTCACCTTGATTCATGACTTGATTGAATTAGAATCTCAGTGGACGTTTTCACCTTCATTCATGACTTGATTGAATTAGAATCTCAGTGGACGTTTTCACCTTGATTCATAACTTGATTGAATTAGAATCTCAGTGGACGTTTTCACCTTGATTCATTACTTGATTGAATTTGAATCTCATTAGACGGTTTCACCTTGATTCATTACTTGATTGAATTAGAATCTCATTGGACGTTTTCACCTTGATTCATGACTTGATTGAATTCGAATCTCAGTGAACGTTTTCACCTTGATTCATTATTTGATTGAATTAGAATCTCAGTGGACGTTTTCACCTTGATTCATGACTTGATTGAATTAGAATCTCACTAGATGGTTTCACCTTGATTCATTACTTGATTGAATTTGAATCTCAGTGGATGTTTCCACCTTGATTCATTACTTGATTGAATTAGAATCTCAGTGGACGTTTTCACCTTGATTCATGACTTGATTGAATTAAAATCTCACTAGATGGTTTCACCTTGATTCATTACTTGATTGAATTTGAATCTCAGTGGACGTTTCCACCTTGATTCATTACTTGATTGAATTAGAATCTCAGTGGACGTTTTCACCTTCATTCATGACTTGATTGAATTAGAATCTCACTAGACGGTTTCACCTTGATTCATTATTTGATTGAATTCGAATCTCAGTGGACATTTTCACCTTGATTCATTACTTGATTGAATTCGAATCTCAGTGGACGGTTTCACCTTCATTCATGACTTGATTGAATTAGAATCTCACTAGACGGTTTCACCTTGATTCATTACTTGATTGAATTAGAATCTCACTAGACAGTTTCACCTTGATTCATTACTTGATTGAATTAGAATCTCAGTGGACATTTTCACCTTGATTCATTACTTGATTGAATTCGAATCTCATTAGACGGTTTCACCTTGATTCATTACGTGATTGAATTCGAATCTCAGTGGACGTTTTCACCTTGATTCATGACTTGAATGAATTCGAATCTCAGTGGACGTTTTCACCTTGATTCATTACTTGATTGAATTCGAATCTCAGTGGACATTTTCACCTTGATTCATTACTTGATTGAATTAGAATCTCAGTGGACGTTTTCACCTTGATTCATGACTTGATTGAATTAGAATCTCAGTGGACGTTTTCACCTTGATTCATGACTTGATTGAGTTAGAATCTCAGTGGACGTTTTCACCTTGATTCATAACTTGATTGAATTAGAATCTCAGTGGACGTTTTCACCTTGATTCATTACTTAATTGAATTTGAATCTCATTAGACGGTTTCACCTTGATTCATTACTTGATTGAATTAGAATCTCAGTGGACGTTTTCACCTTGATTCATGACTTGATTGAATTCGAATCTCAGTGGACGTTTTCACCTTGATTCGTTATTTGATTGAATTAGAATCTCAGTGGACGTTTTCACCTTGATTCATGACTTGATTGAATTAGAATCTCACTAGATGGTTTCACCTTGATTCATTACTTGATTGAATTTGAATCTCAGTGGATGTTTCCACCTTGATTCATTACTTGATTGAATTAGAATCTCAGTGGACGTTTTCACCTTGATTCATGACTTGATTGAATTAGAATCTCACTAGATGGTTTCACCTTGATTCATTACTTGATTGAATTTGAATCTCAGTGGACGTTTCCACCTTGATTCATTACTTGATTGAATTAGAATCTCAGTGGACGTTTTCACCTTCATTCATGACTTGATTGAATTAGAATCTCACTAGATGGTTTCACCTTGATTCATTATTTGATTGAATTCGAATCTCAGTGGACATTTTCACCTTGATTCATTACTTGATTGAATTCGAATCTCAGTGGACGGTTTCACCTTCATTCATGACTTGATTGAATTAGAATCTCACTAGACGGTTTCACCTTGATTCATTACTTGATTGAATTAGAATCTCACTAGACAGTTTCACCTTGATTCATTACTTGATTGAATTAGAATCTCAGTGGACATTATCACCTTGATTCATTACTTGATTGAATTCGAATCTCACTAGACGGTTTCACCTTGATTCATTACGTGATTGAATTCGAATCTCAGTGGACGTTTTCACCTTGATTCATGACTTGATTGAATTCGAATCTCAGTGGACGTTTTCACCTTGATTCATTACTTGATTGAATTCGAATCTCAGTGGACGTTTTCACCTTGATTCATGACTTGATTGAATTAGAATCTCACTAGACGGTTTCACCTTGATTCATTACTTGATTGAATTTGAATCTCATTGGACATTTTCACCTTGATTCATGACTTGATTGAATTAGAATCTCACTAGACGGTTTCACCTTGATTCATTACTTGATTGAATTCGAATCTCAGTGGACGTTTTCACCTTGATTCATGACTTGGTTGAATTAGAATCTCACTGGACGGTTTCACCTTGATTCATTACTTGATTGAATTCGAATCTCACTGGACGGTTTCACTTTCATTCATTACTTGATTGAATTCGAATCCCCCTGGAAGGTTTCACCTTCATTCATTACTTGATTGAATTCGAATCTTGCTGGACGTTTTCACCTTCATTCATTACTTGATTGAATTTGAATCTCACTAGACGGTTTCACCTTGATTCATTACTTGATTGAATTAGAATCCCCCTGGAAGGTTTCACCTTCATTCATTACTTGATTGAATTCGAATCTCACTAGACGGTTTCACCTTGATTCATTACTTGATTGAATTCGAATCTCACTAGACGGTTTCACCTTGATTCATTACTTGATTGAATTTGAATCTCACTAGACGGTTTCACCTTGATTCACCTTAAAGATGTTTTGTCAGCTCACTCAGAAACTGAGTTTTAATTTCGATAGTCAGTTTTAACACAACAATGGTGATAGAAATACAGTGTCTTTTTCAAAAACAAATGGGTGCTTTATACATTTGTTTTCTTTTAATATAATTTAATTTTTGTGCTAACACTTCATGGGGGAGGATTCGAACGTGAAATGTAATGAAAAGAAATGGGGTTATACTGTAATACTCGCACTACGAAGTCCTGCGAGAAGTGCACAAAGGATTCTCTTAGATTAGGATTAAGTACAAAGTAAGTTATGCTTATGTAAATGCACTTATAGTTGTTAAATATTCTCTTAAAATAATACTGAATGAAAATATCTTTAGGTTTTTATTTTGAATTTATATAAGATGAAAAATTATCAGAATGTAGAATTATACATATCTGCTACTCCTTTGTATATATATATATATATATATATATATATATATATATATATATATATATATATATATATATATATATATATATATATATATATATATATATATATATATACATACACACACACACACACACACACACATATATATATATATATATATATATATATATATATATATATATATATATATATATACACACACAACATAATTCTTTGAACTTGTATCTAGAGCATAACGTGACAGATGTTCCATGTTCTGGGGATTAGTTGAAGGGTCTCATTGTAGAGTCCTGACCATAACCACTCTGCTTCTTAAAGAATGAATAAATTTGCCAAGTACGTCAATATTTGTTTCTATTCCTCATCAAAATTTCATTCCATCATGCTTCGTGTTGCAAGTGCTTTTCTCATTAACCTCATCCAAATCCATTCTACGGTCCGTAGATATCTTCAAGACACGAAAGAAGGTTGTATCATAGACTGCATCATTACTTTTAAATTTTTGCCTATAGTTGTGGCTGTGAATATTTTTAGCGTACTTTAATTCATTATAAATTTAATATAATATAAGTTCTAAGCCTACCATGACTTGCAGCAGTGTAGCCACTATACAATGGATAAGACAGTCTCTGGCAGAGTTCTGACAGTAAGCATAAGAAAAGAGCGGAGAGTAAGAGAAAATGCGTAGTTGAGAGAGGGATTGATTCAGGAAGGGTTGCCAGTTTGGCCTTTTTTAGGCCAAAAAACCCTTGAATTTGTCTTTTTTTTTTTAATTGGTTGGCCTTTAGTAATATGAAAAAAGGCGGATCTTAAATACTATATATTTAGCCTTTTTCTACTAATGGTTTGGCCTTTTAAAGCTTCTGTTGATCAGAAGTTGGCCTTTTCTCATTTAGAAAACCTGGTAAGCCTGTTCTGGATAGATGGGTTGTCAAAATGTTTTGAATCTTTTTACAACTTCTGTTGTAACAAACACTTGGTAGGTGGTCGATTCACATCTGTGGCAAGAGTATAATTGATTTAGTTGCCTGTTAAGGAATTAGAGCAGCCCTTGGTCAACGCTAACTTAGTACGGAATTTAGCAAGGAACTATTGGAGGGGTTTTATGAATGAAATTTAGCACACAACTAGCTTAGCATCCAACTAACTCCCAGTTTAGTTCCCATCTAGGCTTATTATTATTATTATTATTATTATTATTATTATTATTATTATTATTATTATTATTATTATTATTATTTGCTAAGCTACAACCCTAGTTGGAAAAGCAGGATGATATAAGCCCAAGGGGTCTAACAAGGAAAATAGCCCAGTGAGGAAAGGAAAAAGTGAAAAATAAAATATTTTGAGGAGAGTAACATCATTAAAATAAATATCTCCTTTATAAACTAGATAAACTTTAACAAAAACAAGAGGAAGAGAAATTAGATAGAATAGTATGCCCGAGTGTACCCTCAAGCAAGAGAACTCTAACCCAAGACAGTGGAAGACCATGGTACAGAGGCTATGGCACTACCCAAGATTAGAGAAGAATGGTTTGATTTTGGAGTGATAAGATGACCACATTGCTATCAGCTGCCTCTGCCACATAATACTTTTAAGTGAATAACAATGGTTCCATATATATTCATGTGGAATTCTTCAAGGCTCCCACAAGTAGTCAAGGCCAAATGGGAGACATAAGATAATAGCTGGTTTGAATAGGAACGTTAGGTAGATAGGAATTCTGCTAGACATGCAGTAGTGAAAGGGCATTTTACGTATGGGTTATTAAAATTAAACAAAGTTGATTTTGTAATCGTAAAATGCTAAGTACCTACGACAATTATCAAAGACCCTTATTTTCTTTGAATAATGATCGACTACATTAAATAATATGTGTAAAATTAATTTGTTTTCTAATTATTAATATACTATTCTTTGGACTGTGTCAAGAATGACCTTCGATCAAAGGGATTAACCGGTGATGGGGTGTGGGACAGAGGTAGATGGAGAAAGCTGACCAGAAATATCGACCCCACATAGAAGTGAGAAAAGATGTAGACAAAGAAGAAGAAGAAGATTCCTAACTCTAAATATTCGAAGAATAACATTATTTGCATTTCGTTTCAGTAATGTACTGTAAAACAAAGTCTACATAAAACTTTCCCTTATAGAAATTGAAATACTTATGTTATCTATGTTTGTTAAAGGAAAAAAATCCATGGTAAACGTCACTTTTTAACCTGACTCCTGGGTTGTTGACATTAACTCCTTGACATCGAGATTGGGGAATCATTGAATGTCGTTTTCTTTTCTCGGTTAAAAATTATTCCATCCAGGGATGCAAAATTCCGATAAAATAAGAGGCGAACTGTGAAGTTATAGAAGTGTTTAATAGGTACGTAAAATGTTGCTATAATGTACATATTGTTAAAACATTACTTTTCATGTTAATTTGGGGGTGCAGAAACATGCTTTCTTCACCTTAGTATTACCTATAGCCGTGTAATGGTCCGTATTCCCCCCCCCCCCTGTCCGAAATAACCCCCCGGGGAAATGTGGCCCAGGATATATATTCCCCGGGGGAACTTTGTCCCAGGATATATATTCCCCGGGGGAACTTTGTCCTAGGATAATATTCCCCCCCTCTGGGCCAAGAGAGTGATGGAGGTAACCATTATTTCGAACGGGGGGGGGGGGGGGGACAGACCATTACACGGGGTCATATAAGTAAGTCACTAATTTCTTAATTTTAATGTTTTTAGGGTTAATGTCTAGGAGAGGGCCACATGAAGATATCAGTGATATTCAATTTATTTTTACTAGAATGTGTAGGGATGTATGTAAATAGGGTAATTTTGTATTGTATTACAGGGTGAGATTTCGAACAGGAAATATATGTTTTCCTATAGTAAATAACGTGTATTAATCGAATTTGATGTTCATTTCAATCGGAAACAAACAGATCAACCAATTTGGCTAACTTTGAGTTGCATGGTGTCACTTCTCTTACGAATGTAGTGCGAACAATAACATTAGCAACGTTACCGATAATACACAGTGCCAACGTTGACGTATGGTACACAGAGTTACCAACGGCACGCTGACATTACTAACGATAGTAATGATAGGTATTTCATACTTATTTTAAGTAATTTCTACATATAAGTTTTACTCAATATATTAAAAGTACAAAAAGGGCACAGAACCTAACAAACCCACCTAACCTAGCCTAGTAGTATGACAGGTCACAAAAACGGATTTTGAGCGAAGCGAAAAATCTATTTTTGGGTGAGATAGCCATGGCGTCCTGATGGAAGGTTCCTGTTTGGTAGCTTCCTTGGGTATAAGACTACTAAGATATTCCCAGAGAATTTAACCACAGGTTATCACAGAATTCTAACTTCTGGAGCGAGTATCTCAAAGGTTTCCCTTTAAGACATCGTAATACAACAGGGGACACGCATGTCTGAACGTGCCACATAGCTATCTCCACCCCGAACAGAGTTAATGCTTCGGTGTGTAAGGACTGAGAATAGCTGGGAGCCGTTCCACAGCTAATCTCACTCGTGGCTACTACTGATACTCGAGACGTAAACAAACGGACGCCATTGCTCTAATGACGTCACGCGCGTCTTTATCCTGGCGCCAGTTGCTGCCCATCACCATGATACAATTGTGTAGGGTGGGAACAAACTGAACGAAGTAGTAGGGAGGGTCCATCAGGACGCCATGGCTATCTCACCCAAAAATAGATTTTTCGCTTCGCTCAAAATCCGTTTTTTGGGCTCAAGCCATGGCGTCCTGATGGAAGAGTACCAGAGAATCAATGTATCGTGGTAGATTTTCCCCCAGAGTTAAGTGCCTAGGCATTGACAAAACAGCAAAGTAATCTTAGGTAAGAACCATAGGAACGAAGTATCCTGCCCCCCATTGGTAGGAAGTTCCCATGGGCTATGCCGACGTCAAAGTGGTATTGAAGGGCTATTCATCTTGACAGAAGAACTTTTAAGAACTTAGAGATGAAGCAGAATGATTGATATTTGTATAGGAACATTCTGAAGTAGGCCAGTGGTGGTTGGGCACTGTGTATAGAGTTCATCTCCTGATTATCAGAAGTAAGTATTCGTGTAGGAACCTTACTGAGACAAGGTGAATATAATTTAGGATTAGACATCTTAAATTCTTCATGACCATAAGAAAGGAGGAATAAATAAAACTATGACAGTATGTATTTCATAGTAAGTAGGAGCTGAAAGAGACGCATAAGTAATAAAATAGAAATTTTATTTCACAATGCAGAAATTAAATAATTTACAGCAAAAGTAAAGTTCATTTACAGTAATAATAATGTACATAGAAATAAAGGCTTGCTCTTGAATCTGAAAAGGAATTTCAGGATTAGTAGGTACTCGTTCTCGAGGAACGCAAGTCTTTAAACAACACATCATGCTCAAGGCATGCGGCACTTGTGTGACACTATGACATTTCACCTGGGATAAGAACAGTTATAAAAGCACTAAGTGTTTTTAGACATCACTATGAATCACTCGAGGGTCAACATAGGCACCCGAAGAGTTAGAGTCCCAAGTAACTCACTGTTCTACGCAGAGTTAGGTGCAGGTTTCATAACACTACCTGCGGCTACCACAAAATGTTTGATTTCGTGCACTTGTTTCGCATAATGTTTAAAGAAAACTCGCGAGGACTTCCAGCCCGTAAAGTTTTTAAGGCTCTCAAAGTCCATGCTCTGAAAGAAGTTCAGAGAAGATGCCACTTTTCTAGGATCATGACCAGCGGGTGTACTGTTCGGATCCGCTCTGCGAATGAAGTAGGTGATTTTCGCTCTTAATTGTTTCAGTGACAGGTCGCTGCCCGATGTTTCTCCTTTGAAGAGTTGGCCTCCACCAAAGTTCGAAGTTCTGCGAAGATAGACCTTGAGACTCTCTACTGGACATAGAGAGACATCCTCCTTCAGGGGGCATATTCTCCAAGGGCCCCATCTTTTGGTGGGTAATTCATTTTTGGCGAGAAACGTCGGATCAGGGGAGAGGGTCACTTCTCCTGAATCAGCAAACAGGATGTGTCCCTCTTCTCTTGATAATGCCACTATTTCGCTGACTCGAGCTCCCGAGGCGAGAGCAAATAAAAATATAACTTTCTGAGTCAGATCCTTGAGGGGGCATGAATCATTGTCCAAGTTGGAGGCGAAATGGAGCACCTTGTCTAGTGACCAGGAGATCGGTTTCGGAGGGGGTGCTGGGCGTAGGCGAGCACATGCTTTCGGCAGTTTGTTAAAGATGTCGTTGGACAGATCAATTTGGAAAGCATATAGAATTGGTCTAGTCAAAGCCGATTTGCAGGTTGAAATCGTATTGGCTGCTAATCCTTGTCCATGAAGGTGAATGAAGAAGGACATACAGAAATCAATGGTGATTTCTTTAGGATTTTTTGCTTTAACAAAGGAGACCCATTTCCTCCAGGATGATTCATATTGCCGTCTCGTGGATTCGGTCTTGTATTCCTCTAGGAAGTCTAGACTTTTCTTCGAGATCCCAAACCTCTTCTTTGCGGCAAGGGAGAGAAAATCATGAGATGAAGGTCCTTGATTTTCGATGATGAAGCGAAGACAGTCGACTTCTGTACTTGTTGAGAGAGAACTGGGCCCGGGAGAGGGATCAGCTTGGGCTGCAGCTCCAGGACCAGGGGGTACCAGTTGCTCCGGGGCCACTTGGGAGCCACTAGGGCCGCTGTCCCTTTGAAGGTTCTCAGTTTGGAGAGGACTTTCAACAGAAGGTTGGTGGGAGGGAACAGGTATATCTTGGACCATCTGTTCCAGTCCAGTGACATGGCGTCCACCGCTTCTGCTTTGGGGTCCTCGTACGGGGCTACGTACAGAGGAAGTTGATTGTTGTCGCTCGTTGCAAAGAGATCTATCTGAAGTTCTGGGACTTGATGAGAGATGAAGGAGAATGATCTTGCGTCTAGAGACCATTCCGACTCTATCGGGTTTGTCCGAGATAGAGCATCCGCTGTCACGTTGCGGAATCCTTGTAGGTGAACTGCAGACAGGTGCCACTTCTTCTTCTCCGCCAGACGGAAGATTGGGAGAAGCACCTGATTTATCTGGGGCGATCTTGAGCCTTGGCGATTGAGACAACGAACTACCACCGAGTTGTCTAGGGTTAGACGGATGTGGATCGAGGGCGGCGGGGATAACTTCTTCAGAGTAAGAAGGACCGCCATGGCCTCCAAGATGTTTATGTGGAACGTCTTGAATAGTGGAGACCAGGTCCCTTGAGCTTGTTTCAGGTGGGAGTGACCTCCCCAGCCCTCCAGTGAGGCATCCGTGTGGATGTTGAGTGATGGAGGAGGGTGTTGGAGAGGAATGGACCTTTTCAGGGCCTTTGCTTCCGACCACGGCTTTAGGAGGCGTCGAAGTCTGTTTGGAAGCCGTCTCTTGAGGTCTCTTCGAGCGATGGATGCCGATCGTCTCCAGACTCCCGCGGCATCCTTTAGCTGTGCGCGAAGCACTGGGTTTGTCACTGAGGCGAATTGTAGAGAGCCTAGAACTCGTTCCTGCTGTCGTCTTGAAATGCGTTTGGATTTCAGTAGTCGCTTGACAGACCCTGCTATTTCCTTCCTTTTCTTCTGGGGGATGGAAAGGCGGTGTGACTGAAGATTCCAGTGGATTCCCAGCCACTGAAACTTCTGAGCTGGAGAGAGGCGAGATTTCTTCTCGTTGATCTTGAATCCCAGGTGTTCTAGGTACTGGGTAACTTCGTCGCAAGACTTTGCACACTCTTCGGGCGATGGAGCCCAGACTAGCCAGTCGTCGAGGTAGGCCATCACCTGGACGTTTCTTAGGCGGAGCTGTTGTACTATGGCATCCGCCAGCTTTGTGAAGATCCGAGGGGCCACATTGAGGCCGAATGGCATGGCCCGGAAGGCGTAGCTTTTCCTTTGGAGTCGAAATCCTAGGTAGGAGGAAGCATGATGGTTCATTGGAATGTGCCAATAGGCATCCGCCAGGTCTATAGAGACCGTGTAGGAACCTTGAGGCAGAAGGGTCCTTATTTGTTGAAGCGTCAGCATCTTGAATTTGTTGTTCTCTATGAACTTGTTGAGGGGGGATAAGTCCAGAATGACTCTGAGCTTGTCTGAGTCCTTCTTGGGAACGCAAAACAGTCTCCCTTGGAACCTGGTGGACTTTACCTTCCTTATCACCTTCTTGTTCAAGAGGTCTAGAACATATTCTTCCAGAATGGGGGTCGATTGTTGAAAGAACCGCTGGAAGATTGGGGGTGGTTGCACCCAACTCCAGCCTAGACCGTTCTTGATGATGCTGTGTGCCCAGGGATCGAAGGTCCAACGATCCTGGAATTGGCGGAGTCTTCCTCCCACCGGAAGCACTTCATTGCTTCTGGTGTCCCGAGGACTTGTTGCCTCGGCCGCTAGCTCCCTTTCCTCCTCTACCTCTGGAGGGACGACGAGAGGCGTCTCTGCTTGCACCCCTGGACGAGCCTCTACCTCTGGCATGAAAGGTAGTGGATGGCTGCTCAAAGGCAGGGGTGAAGACCGGTGACTGTGACAACACCGGTTGGGGGACCAATTGAAAGGTCTGCTGTGGTTGGGCAACCACTTGGGAGGTAGCGGGTCCCGGAAACTGACGTCGTTGTTGACGTTGCTGGGGTTTTGGCTTCTGAGGTTTCCTCTTAGGCTGAGGTCCATCGTCCTGAGAGGGTTTCCTTTTTCTGGACATGCCCCACTTGTGGAGAAGGTTCCTATTCTCCGTGGCGGCTCTGTCAGTTATTTCCTTGACAAGGTCAGAAGGAAACAGGTGCTTTCCCCAGATGTTGGAGGAAATCAGCCTCCGGGGTTCGTGTTTCACGGTGGCACCGACAAACACGAATTCACGACAGGCTCTACGAGCCTTTATGAAATGGTACAAGTCCTTCATTACTGTAAGTAAGTGGGATTTGGCCAGTACCATGTAGTGATCAGGTACTCTTGTGTCACAGGCCATAACTTCAAGTTGGACTTGATGAGAAAGAGATGCCGCAAGCCTCTCCTTCGTGTCTTGTTCCCGGCGAAGGAGGTGATCATTGAGCTTAGGGAGGTCTTCATTAAACTGACGTCCGGCGACGTCAGGATCGAGCCTACCCACGACGAAAGTATGTTGAACATCTTTCCATTGTCTAGTGTCAGGGGGTGTCACGATGGAGAAGGGTCTGCACTCCTCCAGTGCAGGGCAGGGTTTTCCTTCTTCCGCCGCTTTAAGGCATGCAGCTAAGGCCTTTTCCAAGAAAGGAAGAACCGCAGTGTCAGGTGCGACATATGTAGGATGCTTCTTGCTCAAGGCAGGAAGCTTAGAGCAGGTAAAGCCCCTGCTCTTAAATGCGGAGGCTAGCATAGCCTGGGCCTTTGCGAGATCGAACACTATCTCTTCTTTAGGTTCGGTCTCCTCCTTCGAGGCAGGTTCGGAACGAAGCCGGACGTAACAGTCCGGGTAGGCCTCGAAGCTTGGGAAGAACTCCACATCTTCCAACGGGACCGTGCCGATCTTGTCACTAACAAAGATCCTGCCGGTCGCAATAACCATATGCTCTGCATACCTCCACGGGTTGGCATGAGAGCAAGCTGGGAGATCCTTGACCGAAATCTTCTTCGGTTCTCTGGATCCAATCATTGACCTGATGGACTCCTGGTTCTCCTTCAGTCTGTCGTCCATGACAGCTCTAATCAGCCGGATCAGTTCTTGGGTAGAAGAGGAAGGATCCGGGGTCGAGGAGGTAGACGGAATGGACATTTCCGTCGGTGTAGGAGTAGGCGGAGGGATGGACGAGGGAGCAGCTCCAAGCTCCGACTCGGTGTATTCCACCTTGTCTTCGTCCTCTTCGGCTCCTTGAGCCATAAGCGTCTTCTCCGTGTCTTCCGAGACGTCTGAGATCTGTTCATCATCCTCGGAATCTAAACGACACTCGTGCATGGACTGAGCCATGACCACATCAGGTTCCACCGTAATTTGGACAGTGGGGATTGCTTCTTTTGGAACCACTGAGTCAGGGGAGGCCTTAGGGAACAACAGGGACCTCAGTTCTTCGGTGGCCAGGTACGGTCCAGTAGCATTTCTCTGAAAGCCACGCACCCACTTGCGCAGCTTTTCACGAGCAATGTCTCTAACCTCCGCTGAGGGAGGGTTATGGAAGGCCTTAACTAGGTGGGCCTGGCAGACCGTACAATCCAGTGGATTCCAGAACTTCAAATCCCCTTTCTTGTCTGCACAAGGGGCGTGAGTCCTGCAAGCCGTATGCCCGTAAAACTGCGGGCGTTTCACAGCGCAGAAGGCGAAGTCACACTTCATCTGCTCCTCCTGTGGAAGAAAGAGAAAATGAGTATGGGGGAGTCATAGGAATGGCTCTTAAACTAAGTTAATATTAATCATTAATTTTAACTTAAAGAAGGTGTGATGCATAGAGAATGAAAACAGTAAAGGAGAACACGCTCCATGCATCTCGCCCGGCTGGTTACCATAAGCTTGGTCCTGGGATAATCCAAATGACCGAGATCATTGGATATAGTTTCCTAGGATTCCCATTATATTGGAACTCCATGGAAAGCCAAGGACAAGGTTGGGATCGAATTCATTCGGTTCCCAGTTAAGAGCCAGAAGGCCTCATTAAAGGTAACTGCTTCTGGCAACCAGCCGTGCTAAGATGCACATAGCATGCTGGAATTAGAAGAATGCAAAGAGACAGCATGATCACTAATAGAGCAGTACTAGGTACTGATCTTAAAAGCAAAGCAGCTTATCTATTTGCTATGTAGGGCTATCTTAGTCTTATGATAGCTACAGTGAGGGGGTGCAAGTATTCTTGACGCCTCCGGGGCATCCGGCAAGCCGCCGGCATGCCGGAGCTCGCTCCAGCATAGATTCTGGCATTAGAACAGACAATTTTCAAAAGTCAGTTAGATACCAGGATGGCGGCCGCCGGCACAACGGCGGCACGCCGGCAGGGAGCGGCGGCTCCGGCAGCCGGAGGATGCCAGGTTGGTGACTGGGATAAGGATGGTACAGGTAGTATCGGGTTGCCGGCAGTATATGCCGGCACTCCGGAGATCGACCGGCAAGCGGACGATTAGATAGGAGTAGGAGAGCCGCCGGTAGTAGCCGGCGGCAGCCGGCAGTCCCTCGGTACACGGGGGGCTGGCGGCAAGGGTAGGGAAGTCACCAAGAGGGAGGCAGGTATTGCCGACAGTAGAGGCGGCAAGAGACCGGCACCCGGATAGATAGAGAGACAGGGGGAGGGGGGAAAGGATGCAGGAAGTACCGTCAGGGTTCCAGACATCCCTCCCCCTCCCTGAGAGGGTGTACCCATGATAGAGACAGGCTCTAACATCCATAAGCAGGGGTCACTAGGGACCGGGAGCAGCTAGCCCAAGGGAGGGCTAGGGAACACCCAAGAGGGGGGGGGAGACTCCCCTATGCAGAACTACACTAGTAACTAACCTTATAGGACACTATGAAGGTATATGTACCAGAGCGGACTGCACAGGGAAGCTCGGGTAGCCCTACTCATCCACCCTAAGGAGGATTTGTAGGACAGGGGACAGATGAGTATAAACTAACCTAAGCATAGGCTAGGCTATACAAGAGATAGGTGGGGAGGGAGAAGAGAGAGGTCTTCCCAGGAAGGGTTTCTGTACCAGAGCGGCCACTAAGGGAAGGGAGGACACTCCCTAACCTAAGATCAGGCTGATCGGCTAAAACGGTGCAAGAGTACAGTTTCAGCATGGAACAGAGAAACCTTCCTAACCCGACCTAGAGCAGGGCTAAAAGTCCTGAACTAGGCAAGGAAGAAGACATATCGCTATCGCAGGAAAGTCATAGACTATCCTAGCCATAGAGGTAGGCTAGCCTAACCTCACTCTCAGACGCAATCCTAAAGGGGGTTGATTCCTTTAGGGAGGACTGAGAGGCGATATATATACTCTATTAGACAATTAATCCCTTTACTCAGAAAAGGGATCAAGGCTAAATAGAGGGAATGCCAAGGCAGGGGATGAAGGAAGCATATAGGGGTCCTAAGGTTAGGTTAGGCTAGAAAGAATCACTGACTAGCCTATCCCCTATATGGTCCCTGAAGGCGAAAACATTTGCATCACTAGTCAAAAGTATTGTAAAATAATAATGCCACTATCTTCATAACTTAGTCTAGGATCACTAATAAATCATGCATGAACACTTGTATGTAGGCTCCTGGCCTGGGGGCTATAGTAGCCGACTGGTATGAGGTCAATCGATGACCGATAAAAAGCGTCTAAACACGATATAAAAGTTCCTAGCTATGAAGACTAAATAAACTAATGTATTCGATTAGTATATAATGCCGGAAGCGTTGTTGTGGCTAACTAAATAAGACATGCAAAACAACAACGACGCCATAAAATGGCAGGTCCGGTAGAGGCACAGCTCTGCCACAAAACATCAATTATTTCGCAAAATAATATTTACTTTACGGCCAGAGCTTAATTAAACAATACTGGAACCTTGTACTCAACTTTCCAGAAGAAGGCGAGGCTGAAGGTAACGACATAGCGAAGATGCAAAGCGATAAAGTTAACACAAGGGAAAATCCGTCTAAGTAGGGCAGCTACTAAACAAAGGATAAAGACGCGCGTGACGTCATTAGAGCAATGGCGTCCGTTTGTTTACGTCTCGAGTATCAGTAGTAGCCACGAGTGAGATTAGCTGTGGAACGGCTCCCAGCTATTCTCAGTCCTTACACACCGAAGCATTAACTCTGTTCGGGGTGGAGATAGCTATGTGGCACGTTCAGACATGCGTGTCCCCTGTTGTATTACGATGTCTTAAAGGGAAACCTTTGAGATACTCGCTCCAGAAGTTAGAATTCTGTGATAACCTGTGGTTAAATTCTCTGGGAATATCTTAGTAGTCTTATACCCAAGGAAGCTACCAAACAGGAACCTTCCATCAGGACGCCATGGCTTGAGCCCAAAAATAACATTTGATCTACATCGGACGTTGGCAGCACTAGTTACTGTATTTTTTCATGACACAATCTTTGCAACAGCGCCTCCAAAGTTTATCCAGATATACAGTTTTGTATTTTCCTCCGGTTATAATAATTTCAAGAAGGTAATGTATAGAGAAGAAAAGGCTTGTTTTACGTTTATATATCGATTCCCCAGTATGTTTTCCCCACCCAAAACCCCGAGTTCCCACTGGGGGTCCCCCATTATCGGAGGATATAGGTGTATATAAATTTCTGAAAACTATTCATTTGCGAGGGGAACGAGTGTCATTTTCGAAGAGAGCGTAATTTTTTCTGTAAGAAAAAGTAGTTGTTTTCCTAGCTTACATTGGCCTGTAATACACTACAATGAAACCGTAAATAGTGGTCGTTAATACTTGAAAAACGGGTGCGGCCTTCTCCTAGACATTTACCGTTTTTAGAGTGCGCAGATCAACATTACCTCTTGTCAGTACAAGTTTGTGACCTGGGAAGGGGGTCCGGGGGCTTGCCCCTGGCAATGGGTTGTGACCTGGGAAGGGGCAAGCCCTGGCTAGGGGTTGTGATCTGGGAACTTTTAGGTTAGGATAGGTGGGTTTGTTAGGTTCTGTATCCTTTTGTACCTTTTTATATTTTGTGTAAAGAGTCAATGAAGGTTGCAAAGTGTTGGGGGTAGTTAAGGGAGTAGTAAAAAATAGAGGGTTGGGCATGAATGTAAAGAGAGTTCTATATGAGAAAGTGATTGTACCAACTGTGATGTATGGATCGGAGTTGTGGGGAATGAAAGTGATGGAGAGACAGAAATTGAATGTGTTTGAGATGAAGTGTCTAAGGAGTATGGCTGGTGTATCTCGAGTAGATAGGGTTAGGAACGAAGTGGTGAGGGTGAGAACGGGTGTAAGAAATGAGTTAGCGGCTAAAGTGGATATGAATGTGTTGAGGTGGTTTGGCCATGTTGAGAGAATGGAAAATGGCTGTCTGCTAAAGAAGGTGATGAATGCAAGAGTTGATGGGAGAAGTACAAGAGGAAGGCCAAGGTTTGGGTGGATGGATGGTGTGAAGAAAGCTCTGGGTGATAGGAGGATAGATGTGAGAGAGGCAAGAGAGCGTGCTAGAAATAGGAATGAATGGCGAGCGATTGTGACGCAGTTCCGGTAGGCCCTGCTGCTTCCTCCGGTGCCTTAGATGACTGCGGAGGTAGCAGCAGTAGGGGACTCAGCAGTATGAAGCTTCATCTGTGATGGAAATGTGGGAGGTTGGGCTGTGGCACCCTAGCAGTACCAGCTGAACTCGGCTGAGTCCCTGGTTAGGCTGGAGGAACGTAGAGAGTAGAGGTCCCCTTTTTTGTTTTGTTTCTTGTTGATGTCGGCTACCCCCCAAAATTGGGGGAAGTGCCTTTGGTATATATATGTATGTATGTAAAGGGTATGTGGAAAAATGCTTCAATAACGGATTTTGAGCGAAGCGAAAAATTTATTTTTGGGTGAGGTAGCCATGTCGTCCTGATGGAAGTTCCTTCATAGTAGCTTCCTAGGTTATATTTAACTACAGTGATATATCCCAGAGAATTTTACTTAAGGTATCCAGAATTCTAACTCCTGGTGCGAATATCCCTGGCTTTCGCCTTTAGGGATATCGCATAATATCAGAGGACGTATTCTTAACACGCCACATAGCCATCTACACCCCTAATAGCATTTATGCTTCGAGAGGGGAAAGTGGCAAGAATTGTAGGAGAGCCGTCATTAAGGCATTGCTTCTACTCCTACTACTGTTAATATTATTGTAGCATTGATAACATTATCAATGGCATCGTAACGTTGGTAACGTTGCGTAATATTGTATATATATATATATATATATATATATATATATATATATATATATATATATATATATATATATATATATTCCTAATATTTTGTCAAACTTACCGTTGATTATTTCCAAAATTCCCCCCTGGGAAAATATGGCCATGGATATATATCCCCCGGGGGAACTTTGTCCCAGGACAATATTCCCCCCTCTGGGCCAAGATTCCCCCTTTGCTTTGTGGAGGTAACCATTATTTCGGACGGGGGAAAAACAGACCATTACACCGGGTCATAACAGTAAGTCATTAATTTCTTTAATTTTAATGTTTTTAGAGTGCGCAATTCAACATTACCTCTTGCCAGTACAAGTTTGTGACCTGGGAAGAGGATCCGGGGCCTTGCCCCCGGCTAGGGGTTGTGACCTGGGAAGGGGGTCCAGGGCTTGCCCCCGGCTTGGAGTTGTGACCTGGGAAGGGGGTCCAGAGCTTGCCCCCAGCTAGGGGTTGTGACCTGGGAGGGGGGTCCGGGGGCTTGCCCCCGGCTAGGTGTTGTGATTTGGGAAGGGGGTCCGGGGGCTTGTCCCCGCCTAGGGGTTATGACCTGGGAAGAGGGTCCGAGGGCTTGCCCCCGGTTTGGATTGTGACCGGGGAAGGGGGTTTGGGGTCTTGCCCCCGGCTAGGGGTTGTGACCTGGGAACTTCTAGGTTAGGTTAGGTGGGTTGTTTAGGTTCTGTACCCTTTTGTACCTTTTTATATTTTGTGTAAAGGGTATATGGAAAAATGCTTTATAATACACGTTAATATTATCGTAGCATTGCTAACGTTGGCAATGGCATCATAACGTTGGTAAGGTTACATAACATTGTACATATATATGTTCTTAATATTTTGTCAAACTTACCGTTGATTATTTGATTCATCAAAATAGTTTCTCTGTAAAGGAGGGTGGGGGAGAAATGGCCTAGGGGGGGAAAATATCTTAGGGGGGGAAATATCTTAGGGTTGAAATTCCCCCTGGGGGAATAACAGCCCGGGCTGCTTTTCCCGGGGGAAATCGATCCTAGGCTAATTTTCCCGGGGGGGAATTTCAGTCAGGGGGGAAAAATTTCCTGCTACAGGTATGAAAATCTGTTAACCAATGGTAAATTCACATTTTAGATCGGCATATGATTACATGATTTTGAACAAATCAGATTTTCATTCAGAAAGCAGTAAAATTATAGTTTTAGACTGAACCACATTTTGTACAGAAAAAATAGTTTTTCCTGTAGTAGATAATGAGCTTTCACTGAATTTTACCTTCATTTCAAGAGCAAATAGGCTGAAAATTTGTTAAACCATCTAAGAATTGGGATATTTTTCCAGAAATCTAATGGTTTTTGCTCCGCTGTGTGCTCGCTTCGCTCGTAGAAAAAGAACATCAATCCCCTATGTACTAGCAAGCGGTACATGCTGAGCTGCGAACGCTAACCCTGTTGATTATTACTGTATTTCTTAGATAGTTAAGTTTTTATTTACAGTGAAAGTAAGTATCACTTTAGAAGAAAACAGACATTTTTCTATAGGAAATACCTGTTTGTTCCGTAACCGAAATACAAACCACGCTATTTACTTAGGTTTACTTTCGGCGTAGCTGAAAGGACGAGCCATTAGAATTTAACAAGGGTTTATTACCCCCGCGCTAGTTAGCGGGGGGGTGGGGGTAGGGGAGTGGTAGCTAGCTACCCCTCCCCCCCTCACACACCGGTGAACTGCTTCACTTCACTTTTGGCTCGGACAATGAACAGACGTCTCTGTCCCGTCCTCGCTGGCAGTCATTAATGTTTTGTCTTACTAATTACTTACTTTTCTTATACTTAATATATATGTAAACATTCTTATGTTTATGTATATATTTGAGTATAGAAATACAGTAAGTTTCTCCTTTTCAATGTTTGTGCTGTGTGTGTGTGTTGGTAGTCCACTCATTGTACGACAACTTCTCCGTGTGGTCTCAGGCCACCACGGTCTTTTTTCTTGGGTCGCGATCTCTCCCTTGGTCCTTCGGTCTCCCTTCGGTGGGCGCCGTGGGGAATCGTCATCGCTGGATTTTACTTATTAATCTGTTTCTCCGCTGTTCCTCCTTCCCTACGGGGAACTTGGTCTATCAGCGTGGGGAACTTGGGAGTTTTGTTTGACTACGGTCCCTCTCTCTCTCTCCTTTAGGTCGTTCACCCTTTTATTACTACTACGTATTACGGTAGCTTCCTTCCCGTTGCGGGTTGAGTTGCTTCTCCGTTTATTTTGTCTCAATTATTTTTTAATTAAATCTAATTGTATTTGTTAACTTTCAGCCTCTGTGTAGAACGCTTCCCTTCTGGGTTCATTCGTTCTTACTATTAGTAACATTCTTAGTTGAATTACATATTTATAATTGTTATAATTCTGTTTTGTTACAGTTCTCCGCCTTCCCCCCCCCTTCCCGTGAGTGTCAGTGGGGGAGGAGGGCGTATTCCTGTGCGTAATTCTTATGTTCTTTTCCCGCAGGGGTTCCTCTTTGGAGTTCCCCCGGGGGAATTAATGTTAACTAATTGTTTTTTTTTCAATGTTAACTATCTACTTTTTCGTTTGCCTAATGTGCCAACGAAGCAGAGCTGTCCTGTTGGGGCCTGGGGAGTCTGCCGTTGCCGCCTCCTCTACGACTTCGTCATGGGCGTGTCCCTTCTCCTAGAAGTTCTCCCGTGACAACTGACAGCTCCTTAGTTCATATAAAACGCTCAGGAGGTTCGCCTCCTTGGGTGGGTACTTCCCTTTCGAGGGAGGTTCCCTTCCCAGGTATGAGTTTTTCCCCCTTCAGGGGGGTGTTCTTCTCTTACCTTAATATTTTCTGGGGGCGGTTATGCTCTTGGTGCTGAGCTACCGCTTTTGTAACCACGCTCAAGGGGCTGAGCGGTTGCAAGGCCGGACCATGGAGTTCGTGCGATTATGCTCTTGGTGCTGAGCGGTCGCACTTGCAGCTACGCTCAAGGGGCTGAGCAGCTGCAGGAGCCCCTCTTCGGAGGGTTGCTCTTTATGGTCAGCGTGCTGATCCAACGACGCTAAGGGGCACCTTCATCAGTTCTTCCTGTCTCTCCTACGAAGTGTTCATCTCTTGTTCGCGAGAGAGGACACTCATAGAGACTCCTCTTCGGAGGACTCCCCTGCTGTTGTTGCTGAAGGCTCAGTTCCCCCCTCCGAACATCTTCGAGGGGGCAGCTTAGTCCAACGGTCTCTCCTGCGAGTGTCTCTCCCTCTCGGGGGAGTTCACTAAGAGAGACTCCTCTTCAGAGGACTGATGGTGCTCCTGTCCGTGGTCGTCTTCATCTTCAGCCGCAGAGGATCCTCCTCAACGAGAACAGACAGTTGCAGCTTCTTCTCTAGACCTGTCAGCAGTTCATTCGCGATCTTCGACACCTGCCAGATCTTCTTGTCTTCCTTCTCCGTTCCTGGACGCAGTAGCGCTGTGGGTGCCTCTCCACCCCGTTTTCCAAACGGGCACCGGTCCCTTCGGGGCTAAGGGCTTATCTCTCATGTGAGTAAGCCCTTTGGTGCCAGGTTTTTTTACCTGTGCAACCTCGTTCTACTGCGCGAGTAGTTCGCCTGCTGTGGACCAGACTTATGCTGAATCAACTCCAGATCGCCAACTCTTCCGAGACCTTCTGTGCGGCTACGCGCCATGCACGCCTACGGTCTCCTGAACGCCCACAATCGCCTGCTCGCCGGCGCACATCTGATCACCCTTTCCTGATGTGCGCAATGCGCGCCAACGTTCGCCCTCGCGCCCACGATCTCCGGATCTGGGCGCAAGCAGGGAGGTTTTTCTTCACTGAACTCCACGTGCACCTGCTCGCCAGCGCGCATCTGCGCCCCCTTCCTGATGTGCGCATAGTCGCATACGCGCCATCGTTCGCCCACGCGCCTATGATCTTCGGATCTGGGCGCAGGCAAGGAGTTATTCCTTCGCCTCCTCCCCGACGATCTCTCATACGTCTGGCCGCGCATTTCTCCTGGCCATGCAACTACGCTCCTACGATCTCCTGGTTCCTGCCTCGTCTCGCAGTTCAAGATGTTCCTACGCTAGCGCACAGGCGCTCACAGGTTCTTCTGGACTCTCAGCGCCTCCACTTCACCGCGCCGCCCAGGAGACACCTAAGCTAGCGCACAGGCGCTCACAGGCACCCCTGGGCTCTTGTTACGCGCCAGCGATCTCCTACGCGCCCGCGCGATTCTTCGCCTGCGCGCAAGCGTTTTCAACGAGCCAACGCTTCAATCGTCGTAGGTTTCCTACGCGCCCACGCGATCGGTCGCTACGCGCCACCGCTCACCAACACGCCATCGCTCGCCATCACTTGCCCACGCGCCATCGCTCGCCAACGCGCCATCGCTTGCCAACGCGCCTTCGCCCGCCTACAAGCTATCGCTCGCCAAGACGCGCCATCGGTCCCTTACGCCCCATCGCTCTGCCGGCTGCCTGCGCTCGCCCTTACGTTCGCGCGCATGCGTGCACCTGTGTTCGCCCGCGCGCGAACCAACGATTTTCCATCGCGCGAGCGCCAGCGCGATTCCCGCCAGCGAGCCATCGCTCGCCTACACGCCATCGGTCTCCCGACCTCCAGCGCTCGTCCTTTCAACCGCGCTCGTCCTCACCTGCGCGGCCACGCGCACTTTCGCCTGCGCGCCCACGCACACTTTCGCCTGAGCGCCCTCGCACCTGCGCTCCTGTGCGCCCACATGCGGGCACGCCCACGTTCGCCCGCTCGCGAACCAACGATCTGCCATCGCGCGAGCGCCAAGGTGATTTCGACCGCTATTCCCGTCGAGTTATCGCAACACGGGCAACCTGGCGAGTCTTCTGGGGCGCGTACTTCCAGTTCACAATCTTCTCCCCGTAAACGCAGAGCATGGCACATACAAGAGCAGGAAGAATCTTCAGAGAGGTCTGGGCAACATTCTTCTCCTTTCTTTCAGGCAGGCCCCATCATCTCTACTCCTCAGGATCGTTCGATTCCCTTTCCCCTAGCGGGAGTCGCTGACACTGCGTCTGTCAGCCGTCAGCAGAGGAGGTACTTCGAGATCATGGGGGAACCTGGTTTTAGCCCTTCCTCTCCACCATTCCGTGGAAGGGTCTCCCCAGGGAGTTCTTCTCTCGAGAAATTCTCCGCCCGGTAGGTGACATTCTCATCTTCGGAGATCTTAAGCCAGAAGAAAGCCGCAAAGTGTGCCATGCGGGCTACTTCGTGGCTGGTTGTCTGGCTTGGATCTCTGGGCATCCTGTTGCGATCCGAGAATTTGTCCAAGGAGAGCTCCAGGAAGGTCATGGAAACTTTCCTCCTCTCGGGCACGAGCACCTCGTTTCCCGGCTCACCAAGTTTCGAACTTGTGGGCAAACTCGATGTGAAAGCATTGAGATGCAGTGACCAAGAGGTTCCTCTCGGAAGTCCCAACCATGGATGTCGGCAAGCTCAGACACTTCCACTCTTGGAAAGACCTTGTTTTGAGCCCAAGGACAGGGAATGGACAGCTGAGAGGTGGAGAAAGCGCATCACGGTTCGCTCCGCCATAGGCGCTTGCATCCAGACCCTACAAACCTCCAGCACCTCAACAACAACAGCCTCATCAGCCTAGGACATCGGAACCAGCCCCGGCAGCTAAGACAAGGTGTCTAAACATTAGCCCCCTCCTGTCAGAGGCAGCAAGGGCGGGAAGTCCTCCTGGGGAGGCAATAATCCTGAGGGAGCGGCCGAGGCCGCAAACTCTAGGATTGGCAACCCCCCTGCAGGGTCCCCTGTGGGGGGATGCCCAAGGTTGCTCGCTCAGGTGGCAGCAACTCGGGGCCGATTCCTGCACGATCTCAGTGATCAGCCAAGGATATCGCGTCCCGTTCTTTACATCTCTACCTCTGCTGACAGCAAATCCAGTGTCCCTGAGCTCCTATGCCATGGGATCGGCAAAGGGGCTAGCCCTTCGGGCAGAAATTGAGACCATGCTCTAGAAGGAGGCTCTTCAAAAGGTCATCGACGGCTCCCCCGGCTTCTTCAGTCAACTCTTTCTTATAAGAAAGCGTCTGAAGTCTGGAGACCTGTCTCGACCTCTCAGCCCTGATCAAGTTTGTCGAACAAACTTCGTTCAGCGTGGAACAGCAGAGTCAATCAGGCTTGTAATGTGACCACAACTCTTCATGTGCACACTGGAGCTGAAGGACGGGTACTTCCAGATCCCAATCCATCCGTCTTTCAGGAAGTACTTGAAATTCAGCCTAGACAACAAGATATACCAGTTCAAGGTACAGTGTTTCTATCTCCCCGCAGCACCGCAGGTGTCCTCCAGAATGTTCACCCTGTTATCTTCATGGCCACACAGGAGCGGCATCCGTCTCCTTCGCTTTCTGGATGACTGGCTATCCCAGGCAGTCTCGGAATCGACCCTTCCTCAACACCGAGACAAGCTTCTGGGACTTTGCCAAGATCTAGGGATCATGGTAATTCTCGGGAAGTCTTCTCTGCTTCCATCTCAACAACTAGGATATCTAGGCATGATATTAGACTCCAATCTCCAAGCCTTCCCATCAGATGGCAGGATAGCAAGGCTGAGGAGAATTGCAGAACCTTTCCTCAGACGAGGAGAGCTTCCAGCCCATCTTGGTTACGCCTCCCAGGTCACATTTCCTCCTTGGCCAATCTAGTTCCAACAGCCGCCTCAGGATGAGATCCCTGCGTCGGCAGCCCAAGTCCCGGTGGAATCAAGACAACAATTCCCCGGTCATTCTGGTCCCTTTGGGACCTGCGGAACGAATGGACCTGCAGTGGTAGTTGACCTATGGAAACCTTTTCAGGGGATTGGATCTTCTCGCCCTTTCCCCGCATTTGATGCTGTTCTCGGACTCGTCAAAACAAGGGGGGGGGGGTCCACGTTCTGAATCAGGCCTATGGTCAGAACCATAAGGGTACCTCCACATCAATCTGCTAGGAATGAAGGCCGTAGTCTGGCCCCTCAACACTTCCATTAGACCCTGGCGAGTCCCTCCGTGGACGACAACTTCATGGTAGTGCCTTTTGTTTCAGCAAGCAGGGAGGTACCTTTTCATATCAACTTTCTCATCTTACAGTGGAGATACTGAGATGAACCGAAGTCCACTCAAACCCTATCGGCTCGTTTCATTCCGGACAAAGGAATGTGCTCTCCGACAGTCTGAGCAGGACTTCACAGAAAGAGAGTACCGAGTGGTCTTCGGCCCCCCCCTGGTAGCCAACAGGTCCTGACCTTGTCGACCTGTTTGCGACAGCCTTGAATTTCAAACTGCCGCTGTACTACTCCCAGTCCCAGACCCCAAGGCACTCTGGCAAGATGCCTTCCTACACGGTGGGACAACATCGACGTCTACTTCTTCCCACCGTTCTGTCTGTTGAGAAGGGGGCTCAACAAGACCAGACTATCGGTCAACCTGTCGATGACTCTGATAGCTCCGCTGCGGCATCATGCAGAGTGGTTCCCGGAACTTCTGCATCTCCTGACGGAACTCCTGAGAGAGCTTCCCCCACGACACGAGCTACTCAAACAACCATACTGCGACATCTACCACAAGCCATAGCATTGCTTCGGCTTCACGCCTGGAGACCATCCAACATCCCCTCACAGAGAGAGGCATTCCGCAACAAGTTGCGGAGCGGATGTCTCGACACCTGCGAAAGTCATTCGCAGGGGTCTACCAGGCGAAGTGGAGAATCTTCTGTGGTTGGTGTTGTGGGAGAGGTACCTCTCCCCTTGATGCCACTATTCCAGCAATAGCGGAGTCATTGTCTATCAGCGGGAGGAAATGCGCCTTTCGCTCTCGGCGGCGGAATCCTATCGCTCAGCCTTTAGCCTGGCTTTCAGGCTGAAAGGAATAGACGTTTCCTCCTCGCTCGATCTTTCTTTGCTTCGCATACGTAACTACAAACTTACCTGCCCCAGTCGGAAGTGAGACCTTCTCCATGGAACATGGTTCGGGCTCTTAGGGCTCTTAAGAGATCTCCTTGCGAACCATTACGCTAGGCTTCTGATCGTCACCGGTCTTGGAAGACGGTGCTCCTCCTCGCTCTGGCCTCTGCCAAGCGTGTCAGCAAACTTCATGGTCTCTCGTACGGCGTCGCCCACTCAAGAGGATAGGTGGAGGTAACGTTCAGTTTTATGAATAGAACTTACCTGGCAGTTATATATACATAGCTAATTATCTCTATTTTGGCAGAATTTTTCTAAAACTAGGCAACCGCCTTGTGGTGGTTGGGTGGTAACACCCGTTAAAGGGTGGTAGGAGGAATCATTCCCGTTTTCTGTTCTTCAGTTCATCTCTGCCGGCCGGATCGACAACACGTTGGTCCGTCATTAAGAGTTTTTCTTCGCTTTCCCTGCTCGGTGTACCAGTCTGCTTTTTTGGTGAAGTACTCTGATTTGGGGTTTTGGCGATCGTTGTATTTTGTTTTCTCTTAGCTTTTTTTGCTGTTTTTCATTATGAGTGAAAAGAGTCATTACCGTATCTGTGCGAATGAGGAATGTAAGGTGAGACCACCGAAAATGGCGGTAGATCCTCACACCGTTTGTTCTAATTGTAGGGGTTTTGTTTGTGCCCTTGATAATAGGTGCGGGGAATGTAAGGTTTTGGATGAGAAAGATTGGTTAATTATGAAGCGCTATGTGCGTAAGCTAGAGCTCGATAGAGTTAGGAGAGCTTCTAGGTCTAAGTCTAAGTCTGTTAGTGGTAAGGAAGACGAACTTAGCGTAGATTTATCTATTGATCCTATTATTGATTCCTCTTTGGAAGTTGATCCTTCCCTTGAGGTAGTAACTCCTGCACCTCCTACAGGTTCCGTATCTACGGATTACCCTCGGTACGCTAGCCTGGCTGCCGAGTTGAAGGCCATTAAAGAACAACTGGAGGCCTTTAAAGGTAAGGAAAGTGAAAGTGCTTGTGTTAGTGCAGTGGAGGTGGCGACTGACTGAATCTGTCATACCCCTAGGCCTAGACCTCTACCAAGCTCCCAGGACCAAGGGAGAAGGTACAGTACGTCGATGACCGAAAGGGGGTGAGAGGTACGTACCCTCGGTCAGCCGTCGCCTCAGACAGTCCTGTTGTCGATTCCCAGGCTGCTCTTGACCGTCACGGGAAAGACGTGTCGGATGTGTTGTTTTCTTCTCCGAATTCGTCCAGACGTAAATGGAAGTATGAAGCTTCAAGACCTACTAAGAGGAGATGGAACCGCGACGAACGGTCTCGTTCTTTCTCTCCCGGTTCTAGCAGTTATGAACCTTGTCCGTCGGAGGATGATTTCGACTCCGTGCCTGTGAAAAGGGCGAAGCCTGCTGCCGAAGATCCTCCCCCTTCTACGAGTGTTATTCGTCAGCCCCCCCCCTTTGGGTCCGCAAGACCCAGCTGATGTTGCTAAATCCTTTATGTCTGTCATGCAGGAACAACTTTTGACTTTAGTACAAGCCTTTAGCCGCCCTCACGCCCAGTCTGACAGACGTAAAGACGACTCGTTGCCGATTAAGAAGTCTGCTTCTAAGAGAGAACGGAGTTCTTCTTTAAAGAAAACTTCTCCCTCTCTACGCCAGGATGAGGAATGTGTGCTTTCGCCAGGCGATACTTCTTCGCGATACCAGGGCGATACGTTTTCTCGTTCTCGATACCGGGACGATACCTTATCGAACGATGCTGCTTCTCGTTCTCGATGCCAAGACGATACCGCCTCCCGTTCACGTTACCAGCACGATACCTCCTCTCGTTCGCTTCGCCACGACGATACCTCCTCTCGTTCGCTTCGCCACGACGATACCTCCTCTCGTTCACGACGCCACGACGATACCGACCCTAGTTCTCGACGCCACGACGATACCGCCTCTCGTTCACGACGCCACGACGATACCGCCTCTCATTCTCGCCGCCACGACGATACCGCCTCTCGCTCTCGACGACAGAACGACTCTGCCTCTCGTTCTCGGTCCCAGGGCGATACCACCCTGCCTCTTCGGGACGATACTGCCTCTCTTCCCAAGGATTCTTCTAGCGCGGGACTCCAGGATGCAACCCGTCTTTTGCAGGATGATGCCTTTGATTTGCCCTTGTCGGGTTCTAAGGATCCTTCTTCTCTTTCGAAGGATACAGTATTGCAGATGTGGATCAGGACCTCGAGGATGTTTCTGATGACGATGATAATCCTGCCGACGCTGTGGGAGATTACAAAGTTCTCTCTCGCTCCCTTCTTGAACTTTTTGGAGAGGAATTCCAACCTGCTGCCCCTCAATCTCCTCAGTCCCAATTTAACAGAAAGAAGGCCAAGAAACAGTCGGCCTTCATCAAGATGAAGCTGTCTATCTCCGCAAAGAAGGCTCTCACGAAGATTGATGACTGGATGATGGAGCGGAGACAAACAGTTAAGACTTCCTTCTCGTTTCCACCAGCTCGTCTTGCTTCAAGAGTGGGTATGTGGTATGCAACTGGAGAACCTTTGGGTCTGGGAGTGCCTTCCTCCTCCAAGGGTGACTTCTCTGGTTTAGTGGACTCTGCTAGAAGGCATGCTCTCAACTCAGCCAAGGTCATGTGGTCGATGTCGGAGCTGGATCATCTCGTCAAAGGTATTTTTAGAGCCTTTGAGGTTTTTAGTTTCCTAGACTGGTCGCTTGGGACTCTCGCAAGGAAAACTGAACAGATGGAAGGATCTAGGGACCTTACCAGTATTATGTCCTGTATGGATAAGGCCCTCAGAGATGGGGCAAATGAGTTGGCTGCTCTGTTCTCAGCTGGGGTCCTAAAGAAGAGAGCTCTGCTTTGCTCTTTTGCTTCTTTTGCACAAAAGTCTGAGCTTCTTTACGCCCCCCTCTCTCAACATCTTTTTCCCGAGTCCCTGGTTAATGACATTACGCGTTCTCTGGCCCAAAAACCCACCCAAGACCTTTTATCTCGTTCTGCTCGTAAGCCCTTGGCAGCCCCTCCTTCTTCTTTGAAACGGGAGGAAAGGAGATTCCAGCAGCCCTTTTGGGGCAGGACTACTTCAAGACCAGATTTTAGAGGGAGAAGGCAAGAATCAGGACCAAGATCTACCAGGGGTTCTTTCAGACCTCGCTCCAGAAAATGAAGTTCGTCTCCTCCAGACAGTAGGCGCAAGACTGTCAGGTTTTTGGCAGTCTTGGAAGAGGAGAGGGGCGGACACCTGGTCCCTCTCAGTCATCAAGGAAGGATACAAGATCCCCTTTCTGAAAAAACCTCCTCTCGCAGATGCTCCGCTGGCCTTAGTAGCCCAGTACTCAGATCCGGGGAAACAGAAGGGCCTAGTAGACCTTGTCAACCAAATGCTAGACAAGGGGGCGATAGAACCGGTTCGGGATCTATCCTCCCCAGGCTTTTACAATCGCCTGTTTCTGGTCCCCAAGAACTCGGGCGGATGGAGACCCGTCCTGGATGTCAGCGCTCTCAACGTATTTGTGGAGAAGACAAAGTTCTCCATGGAGACGACTCAGTCGGTGCTGGCGTCAGTACGTCCAGGGGACTGGATGGTGTCCCTCGACTTGCAGGACGCATATTTCCATGTCCCCATCCATCCGACTTCGAGGAAGTACCTGAGATTTGTAATGGAGGGCAAGTGCTTCCAATTCAGAGCTCTTTGCTTCGGTCTCAGCACGGCTCCTCAAGTCTTCACCAGGGTAATGGCGAATGTGTCAGGTTGGCTGCATCAGGAGGGGATAAGGATATCCTTCTATCTGGACGATTGGCTGATTCGTTCACGATCGAGGGAGAAATGTCTGGAGGATTTACGGAAGACTTTTATGATGGCTCAAGATCTAGGCCTGGTCATCAACAGGGAGAAGTCTCAGATCAGACCGAATCAGACTATTCTCTATTTGGGGATAGTTCTGAATTCAGTTCTTTTTCGGGCTTCTCCCTCTCAGGAAAGACAGACCAAGTGTCTCGTAAAAGTCAGAACTTTCCTGGACAAGAAGAGATGCACAGCGAAGGAGTGGATGAGTTTGCTGGGGACTCTATCCTCCCTCGAACAGTTTGTCTCTCTGGGGAGACTCCACCTAAGGCCTCTTCAGCACTTTCTTTCGAAGACGTGGAACAGAAAGATGCAGGAAGACTCCTTTTCCTTCCCCATTCCAATAGAAGTCAAGACTCTTCTGAAGTGGTGGCTGGACCCAACCTTGTTAGGGGAAGGGATCTCCTTACACAAGAAGAACCCAGACCTAGTGTTGTTTTCAGACGCATCAGAGTCAGGCTGGGGGGCAACACTAGGAAGCAAGGAGGTCTCAGGCTATTGGGAAGGAATTCAGCTGGGATGGCACATCAACAACAAGGAGCTGATGGCCATTTTTCTGGGGCTAAAGGCCTTCAAGGACTTGGTGTCTGGGAAGATTGTGGAGGTCAACTCAGACAACACCACAGCTCTTGCTTACATCAGGAAGCAAGGAGGGACTCACTCTCTGTCTCTCTTCGAGACAGCAAGAGAGCTCCTTCTTTGGGCGAAGGAGAACAGGATAAACCTGCTGACGAGGTTTGTTCAGGGACAGAAGAATGTGAGGGCGGACATGCTCAGCAGGAAAGGGCAGGTCCTTCCCACAGAATGGACCCTCAACCAACAGGTCTGTCAGAGTCTCTGGAGGCTGTGGGGGAGACCCCTCATCGATCTTTTCGCCTCCAACTTATCCAAGAGGATCCCCATCTATTGCTCCCTAGTTCCGGACAGAGAGGCAATAGCAGTAGACGCCTTTTTGATGGATTGGACGGGGATGGACACTTATGCTTTTCCCCCGTTCAAGATCATCAATCTGGTAGTCAGGAAATTCGCCCTCCTCGATTCGGGACGGATGATCCTGATAGCTCCGTTCTGGCCGATGAGGGAATGATTCACGGAGGTGGTGGACTTGTTGATGGACTTTCCAAGAAGCCTCCCTGCAAGTCCAAATCTGCTCAGACAACCCCACTTCGAGAGATATCATCAAAACCCCCTCGCTCTCAATCTGACTGCCTTCAGACTATCGAGAAGCTCGTCAGATCGAGAGGCTTTTCAGCGCAAGCTGCGAAAGCTATCGCCAGAGCGAGGAGGGTCTCTTCGCAGAGGGTCTACCAGTCCAAGTGGGAGACTTTTAGGGCTTGGTGTAGGAAGCACAAGATTTCCTCATCCACTACCTCTGTGAGCCAGATTGCGGATTTCTTGTTGTACCTCAGACAGGACGCTAAGCTAGCTGTGTCCACTATCAAAGGGTACAAAAGTATGCTCTCTTCCGTCTGTCGGCATAGAGGCTTGGACTAGTCTCGCGATAAGGACTTACATGACCTCTTGAAGTCTTTTGAGACGACCAAGCAGACCCAGTTAAAGCCCCCTTCTTGGAACCTTGATGTGGTTCTTAAATTTCTGTGCACCAAGAGATTTGAGCCCATCTCACAGGCTCCCCTTAGGGAGGTTACCAAGAAGACCCTCTTTCTTTTGGCCTTAGCAACAGCTAAAAGAGTTAGTGAAGTCCATGCAATTGAAAAACAGGTAGGCTTCAATCTGAATGGGGCAGTTTGTGCCTTGAGATTAGACTTTCTCGCTAAGAACGAGAACCCTTCTAAGCCCTGGCCGAGGACCTTTGAGGTTCCTAACTTGACCAACCTAGTGGGTCAAGAGCAAGAGAGGCTGCTCTGTCCAGTACGAGCCCTCAAGACCTACTTGTCTCGCACGAAAAGTGTGAGAGGCTCTTCTAGCTCCCTGTGGTGTTCTGTGAAAGATCCTCAAAAGCCCCTTTCCAAGAACGCTTTGTCCTTTTTCCTGAGGGAAGTGATAAGAGAAGCGCATCTCTTGTGTGAGGAGGAACACTTCGGACGTTTAAAAGTGCAAGCTCACGAAGTGAGGGCCATTGCGACCTCGCTTGCTTACCCCAGAACATGTCGCTCCGTCAAATTATGGATGCGACATTCTGGAGGAGCAACTCTGTGTTCGCCTCTCATTACCTCAGAGAGGTGAGGGTGGATTATGAGAAATGTTATACCTTGGGACCATACGTAGCTACGGCTTCTGTATTAGGCAAAGGAGTTACTACCTCCCCTCAACCTTAGTTTTGTTTACTTGTACATAGGTTGGTGTATTTTCTATTGGTTGTCTGAGGACTTCGACTTGTGTACAGTCACCTCAGTCTAGTTAGATAATTTTTATCTACTTTGCAAATGTTAGGTGGTTGGTTTGGTAAAGTTGCGGTTTTTTATTTTGGGCAATAGGTAGTCCTGAAGTCTAGTCAGATTGTTGGTCTCACCCCGTTGACAGACTCGATTGAGTGTTTTCAGCACTGCAGGTCACATCCTGGCTGACACTCCTAAGGGAAAGCGACTCAAGAGGCAGGAACCTTTGAAGTCAGCTACCTTAGCAGGTAAGGAATCAAGGTGTTTATTTATCCTACAACTTTTTTGGTTGTTTCCCCAACGATGTTACTGTCTATCACCCTCCTCCAAGTGTGTTAATCAGCTATGTATATATAACTGCCAGGTAAGTTCTATTCATAAAAATGGAGTTTTTATGATAAAACAAAGTTTTATGAATACTTACCTGGCAGTTATATATACATTCGAAGGCCCACCCACCTCCCCTCAGGAGACAGGTCGGGCATAGATGAACTGAAGAACAGAAAACGGGAATGATTCCTCCTACCACCCTTTAACGGGTGTTACCACCCAACCACCACAAGGCGGTTGCCTAGTTTTAGAAAAATTCTGCCGAAATAGAGATAATTAGCTATGTATATATAACTGCCAGGTAAGTATTCATAAAACTTTGTTTTATCATAAAAACTCCATGTTCGTCCCTGAGTTGGTTACTAGACTCAAAATCTGGGAGTCCCGGACCTTCGGTCGACTCCTTCAGGATTTCGAGTCTCCGTTCTGTAACAGATGACCCAGACCTTCTCCTACTAGGCCCAGTAAGGAGTTGGAGGGGTTATCTTAAAGAACAGCTGCAGTTCGTCGTCGCGTGCATGCCCTGTTTGGGAGCACAGGGAGGATGGAGAGGAGGGTCATCAAGAATGGCTTTTCAGCCTGGACTCAAAGGGTCATCCATCCCGCCCTGAATCCAGATCCTCCTCCGTCACGTCGCCTTAGGGCACATGATGTCAGAGGCATCGCAACGTCCCTGGCCTTCAAGAGAAACTACTCTGTGACGCAGGTGCTACAAGCTGGAGTCTGTAAGCGTCTAACGACCTTCACAGCCCACTACCTGCAGGACGTGACCCACTGGAGCCTCGATACGTCTATCGGCCCTGTGGTGGCTACACAACAGCTGGTCTAACCTCAGGCTCCTTATTGGACAGGTAGCAGAAGGTTGAGGGCATTGTTATCCGGTTTTAGACTGCATGAATGAAAGAAGTATGTCTGGCCCTTACTTCTTTCTTCATCCTCCCCTCTCTTGGGGAAAGCAGCATCCTGGGTTCTCTGCATAGCTGACCTCAAACCTCTGCAGGTAATCCATGCTTCCTTGTGTTCCTAGTATTGAGTTAATACTGTCGCGTCCCCCATACCCTGACGAGGTGGTATTGGGAACGTCCTAGCCTAGAATTCCAGCTAAAGGACTTCAGGTAAACTTCCTAGGACAAGTCACACTTCTTCCCTCCACACACAAGCTTATGTAGGCCGCACATTTCTTGCATAGCAAGAACTTGCAAGGTGCAGGGACTCTTTTTCTCGAGTGCTGCTCACTCGGATTCTGAGTCCCCGGGTAAACCAAAGCCAGTAAGGCTGGGGACTTTCCACCCTTCCTAAGGGTAAGTCACCCTATGTAAATAGCGTGGTTTGTATTTCGGTTACGGAACAAATGACAAATTCGGAGATAATTTGTATTTTTCCTAACCATACAAACCCTAGCTATTTACACATATTTGCCCGCCAGCCCTGTCCCCCAAGGCAAGTCCTACCTCTAAGTGAAGTGAAGCAGTTATTATTATTATTATTATTATTTGCTAAGCTACAACCCTAGCTGGAAAAGCAAAATGCTATAAGCCCAGGGGCCCCAACAGGGAAAATAGCCCAGTAAGGAAAGGAAAGAAGGAAAAATAAAATATTTTAAGAAGAGTAACATTAAAATAAATATTTCCTATATAAACTATGAAAACTTTAACAAAACAAGAGGAAGAGAAATTAAATAGAATAGTGTGCCTGATTGTACCCTCAAGCAAGAGAACTCTAACCCAAGACAGTGGAAGACCATGGTACAGAGGCTATGGCACTACCCAAGACTAGAGAACAATGGTTTGATTTTGGAGTGTCCTTCTCCTAGAAGAGCTGCTTACCATAGCTAAAGAGTCTCTTCTACCCTTACTAAGAGGAAAGTAGCCACAGAACAAATACAGTGCAGTAGTTAACCCCTTGAGCGAAGAAGAATTGTTTAGTAACCTCAGTGTTGTCAGGTGTGTGAGGACAGAGGAGAATCTGTTAAGAATAGGCCAGACTATTCGGCGTATGTGTAGGCAAAGAGAAAGAACCATAACCAAAGAGAAGGATCCAACGTAGTACTGTCTGGCCAGTCAAAGGACCCCATAACTCTCTGGCGGTAGTATTTCAACGGGCGGCTGGTGCCTTGGCCAACCAAGGAGGGGGAGGGGTAGCTAGCTACCACTCCCCTACCCCCCCGCTAACTAGCGCGGGGGTAATACACCCTCGTTAAATTCTAATGGCTCGTCCTTTCCGCTACGCCGAAAGTAAACCTATGTAAATAGCTAAAGTTTGTATGGTTAGGAAAAATACAAATTATCTCCGGATTTGTCATTTTTTTTAGTAGAAAAGCCTTTTTCATCTGTAACTATAATAAAACCCAGAAAAGGTTACCGTCGGTTGATGGTGAGAGTGACAATGGGCGAATTTGTATTCCGAACTACTATCTGAGCGATGGAATGACTGACGTGGAGAGTGCGAGATGAAGGTACAAGCGACATGGCACCGGGAGCTTGTGAACGTTGACCAACTGAGAGGATGAATCATGGGAACATGGCACAGCGATAGTAAAAATTGATCGTACACATTGCATGAACAAGCGCATGGCCATCGAACACCTGTAGAACGACTGACGATAGAACATTGAGTGCCAAGTATGATAGAAAAAGTTCTCCTTATTCTCTTTATCCTAATCCCCACCTGCTCTCCTCTGGGTATTTAAAACTCTCTCTCTCTCTCTCTCTTTCTCTCTCTCTCTCTCTCTCTCTTTCTCTCTCTCTCTCTCTCTCTCTCTCTCTCTCTCTCTCTCTCTCTCTCTCTCTCTCTCTCTCTCTCAGAAATATAGAAAGGTAAAAATATTTTCTAAACAATTGAAATACCGAAATATATTCCTAGGTCGCTACTTATGCCTTTATTGAATTCTCAGAGAATATTCTATTTTTGGCTATACATAGAACACAACTTTATTATTTTTCTTGATATCATTATTTATGCGATAGTTTTTATGTCTTGCTAACATTGTTTGGTACGGTTTCTGCCCTGGCCAGTGCAGGTGGTGGTGTGGAGTGTCCCGGGGGCAGTATGTTGGTCTTTGGGGTTTCTTCATCCCTTTCACGTCCGTTTTTTGGGCATGGTGGCAGTGGTTTTGAAGGTCCCTGATCAGTCTTGGTACTGTGTGAAAATTGGTTAGCGATGCCTACGATGCCGCCTCATATACGTTCGAGCTGCCTTGCATGCCATCTTAATCTTCATAAGACGTCCTGTGCCACGCGACGCCCCATGCTTGCGAGCACATGTTGTCAGGTGCCCTAGGAGAGTCATCAAGGGCAAAATGCTCATATTAGGCAATGGCGTCGTAATCTATTATTTTTCTGGATGTAACTTGTCATCAATCAGTGTCATTTAACGAAAAAATCGCAAGTGGGAATCTAACATAATTAATTACAATGTACAGTAACCACTTACCGTAGCACTTTTATGTTGTTCACCAAATTAACAAACTTAAGGTTATTTACTATGGATATTCTTTTGGCAAAGTTGGAAGGTAGCCAATTAAACTTTTTGTGCGAGGTGGCAACCCTACCCAGACTCTGGATAGGGGGTGACTAGGGGTACCCAGCCACCTATATATATACACAGATTGGTGATCTAGTCACTTTTTCTTTTTGGTTGGTAGAGAACGGTTGTCTCCTCTCTCTCCTCCTCAAGGTTTAGCCAATAGATATTGGCGCATTGATGCTTTACGCTCATCTTTCTCGTTTTAGGTGTGACTGCACTTCTTCACTGACGCGCCCATGCGAACCTTCCCTGGTCGTGAGGGTCGCCCTTGCGGGACCTTCATGTCATTGGTTGAGACCGACCCACACTCTGTGTGCCCAACTTGTAGGGGGCGGGGTTGGCGGCAGGGCGTGCCCTGTGACGAGAGTAGGGAGTGGCTTCTAGTCGCTCTTGTTCTGAGACCTCTATCCTCACCTGTGGCGAAAGTTAGTCACCCTCCAGTTCCTCAGGAGCATCCTCCTTCACGATCACCACCGGTCTCTCATGAATCGGATGTTTCTGCTTGTGAAACACTACTGTTAGAGCGTGATTCTTGTGTTTTCACGTGTGATATTTGCTATTTCACAAGGAAATCTACCGATTCCACAAGGAAATAGACAGATTTCATGAGTATTTCATGAGCTGAAGTCCCGGAATTGCGATCGCTTGCGGACCCAACATCTCCGGCAAGGATCTCCGCAAAGACTACTTCTAGCGGTAGGCCGATTCCCATCCTTGAAGGGTTTAAATAGCCCCCAGATAAGTTTGTGGGCGTTCCCTTCTCACCCGATTGGCCTTTTCAACCAACGAAAGAGGACCTCCTCATGCTGCAGAGACACTCTCCTAGGCGTTCTCTTCCTCCTGGACTCCCAAAAGAGACCCCAGACTTTTCGAAGGGAGGTATCCTTCCTTCTTTGTATGATACTTTGGTTTCAGAACTCAAGAAGTCCTTCGGTTTGGCTCTTCCACCACAGCCTTGACCTTCCCAGGCTAAGACTGCCCCGCGATTTCCATGGGAGAGTTCGACGTCGGGTTCCTCTCGCCATGGCGGTCCCTTGGACCCCAGGAGAACATCTAGATGCCCAGAGCAGTGTGTCCTTAGCACAGCTCTCTTTTACATCTGAGCCTGGTGTTACAGAAAGGATGCCCTCTGTTTTAGAGCTAAGTCTGCAGCAACTTCCTCTAACTCCGGTTGAGGAGGGACACAGGCTGACCTCCAAACAGAACAGGAGGATGAAACTCAATACAGGTACTCCTCCTCATGCGGATATTGTCTAATCCTGCATAAGCAGAGGTCTTGGATCGCCCAGAAAGATCCCCATCAAACCCCCTGTCCGTGAGTCTGGTGTTTTGAAGAAACCGCAAGCTCTTTTGAAGACTTCCATCTTGGATAAGTATTTTTCTCCTCGGAGGGAGTCAAAGGACTCGAAAACAGTTCCCAAGAATGCTAAGATGAAGGAATCTCAGAGACAGGATATGGATAAAGGATCCCCTGAGGCAGGTCCTTCTTGCAACCCCATTGACTACTTTGACCTACCTCAGGCTTCTATGGATGGATGCTTGGATGTAGATGACGACTTGGGCACGGACGAGGAATTCCTTCCAAGGGCAGCATGTCCAAGCTTCTGCTCGGAACAGGAGTGAAGAGATTTTGAACATGCCTTCTGGCAGGTCCTGGTATGTTAGAGATCCTTCAACAAGCTGTTGGATCCTGGTACTTTCTCCCAGGAGGGCAAAGAAATGGTCCTAGACCAAATCTTGGACACAGAGACCCTCTAAAACCTGTGTAGTTTTTTCCTGGCTGAAGGGCCTGACAACAGCCAGGAGAAAGGCTATCTCACAGATAACCAGAACTTCCCGTTCCTTGAGAGCAGGCTCCTCCTCCAGATCTCTTCCACTTCCCTTTATACTCCAAAGGAAGTACTATGAGATTGAGAACGAACCTCACTCGACTTTGACTCTCGACTCCTCGGTAGAACAGCTGATTAGGGGTATTCCGACTCTCTCTCTTCATTGAGAGCTTCCCTCTCAGCATCTGAGCTCCTGAATATAGAGAGAAGCGCAAATTATGCCACTCGGGCCGCTTCTTGGATCGACCTATGGTTTGGGGCATAAAGCCAGATCATACACTCTGAGGATTTGTCTAAGGAGTCCATGAGAAAGTCCTTGGAATCCTTCCTGTTATCAGATTCCTGTACATTGGAGTTCTTGTTGAACCACGCCGTCAACATCTGGGCGAATGCCATCCTCAAACGACGGGGTACGGTAATAAGTCTGTTACACAGACAGGTGGCGAAGATAGAGATTACATGTCTGAGAAACTCAACACTTGAGGGTCCCTCACTCTTCGTCTCAGAGGAGATAGAGAGCGGCTGATAGATGGAGGAAATCTTCCACTGATTTATCCTTCACAGGGCTGTGACTTCCCGGACCTACGGTAGGGCTCCTCAGCCTGCTAGAAATCAGCAAGGCACCTCTAACCCCTTGTCTTCCAGGTCCTCCGTATCACCCATGGTGTCTAAAAGTCCCTTTCAAGCCAGAGATCAGAAACGGACCAAATTCTTCAGAGGAAAGAAAAGAGGTAAAGGGAGTGGCTGTGGAGGTCGCTCCCGCTAGGGAGGGCAATCCCTCAAACTGACCATCAGTGGGAGGATGCCTGCAATGCCTCTGGCATAGGTGGCATCATTACAGGGCCCATCCCTGGACGATTGCTGTGATCAGCTTAGCTTATCGTGTCCCGTTCACTCAATCTCTTCCTCTTCTGACTCGGAATCCAATGCCATTAAGCATCAAGGAGCTGGCACTCCGGGCTGAGGTCCAGACCATGCTGCAGAAGAACGCTCTCGAGGAGGTCCTCGATGGGTCTCCAGGCTTCTACAGTAGATTCTTTCCCGTGAAAAAGGCATCTGGAGACCAGTCATAGATTCTCTCACCTGAACAAGTTTGTCCAACAAACTCCTTTCAGAATGGAGATGGCAGACAGTCATTCAGGTAGTAAGACCAAGGGACTTTATGTGCACATTGGATCTCCAAGATGCATACTTCCAGATCCCAATCCGTCCTACTTCAAGGAAGTATCTCAGATTCATACACGAGAACCTACGTTATCTGTTCACAGTTCTCTGCTTCCGTCTTGCGACAGCACCTCAGGTCTAAAACAAGGTGTTCACCCTAGTGTCATCTTGTGCTCACAAGAATGGCATTCGTCTCCTACGATATGTCGACGATTGGCTGATTCTCGCAGACTCGAAGACAACCCTTCTCCATCACTGAGACAAGCTTCTAGAGTTTTGTCATCATCTGGGGATCATGATAAATCTCCAGAAATCTTTTTTGCTTCCATCTCAAAGACTGATTTATCTAGGTATGATTATAGACACCAATCTTCAGAAAGTCTTCCATCAGACGACAGAGTACTCAGGCTGAGAGAAGTGGCAAAACCATTCCTCAGACGGGAAGATCTCCCAGCTCGATGGTGGTTAGGTTTCCTAGGCTATATAACCTCACTGCTCTTGTCTAGTTCCCAACAGCCGCCTCAGGATCAGATCCCTGCAATGGCAGCTGAAGTCCGCGTGGAACCAACACTCGGAATCCCAGGATATTCTAGTTCACATCACTTAGGAACAGGTGACGGACCTGCTATGGTGGGTGGCAGAGGAGAACCTCTGCAAAGGCCAGGATCTTCTCATCCTTCCTTCTGACTAGTTGCTCTACACAGACAAATCAAAGGAAGGATATGTGGGGGGGGGGGTGGCAGCCACTTATTGCAGCACACGGTCTCTGGTCTATGGTCCAAGTCCGAAAGGTATCAGCACATAAGTCTCTTGGGAGATGAGAGCAGCCTTTCTAGTTCTCCAACAGTTGCCGGCAGGTCACTCCGTGGTGTTGATGAGTGACAACACCACAGTAGTGGCTTACATAAACAAACAAGGAGGTACCGTTTTGCTGCCCCTATGCCTTCTTGCAGTAGAGATTCTACGATGGTCAGAAGATCATTCTGTGTCTCTCTATCAGCTCGTTTCATTCCAGGCAAGAGGAATGGGCTCGCGGACAACCTGAGCAGAGCGACTCAGATAGTGGGCTCTGGATGGTCTTTGAATCCTCTGATAGCTAACAAAGTCCTGACTTTGTGGGGTTCCCCGACAGTGACAGTAGACCTGTTTGCAACGTCCCTGAACTTCAGGTTCCCGTTGTACTGCTACCCAGTCCTAGACACTCAGGCTCTATGGCAGGATGCATTCCAATAACGGTTGGACAACATAAACGTGTACGCCTTTCCCCCGTTCTGTCTCTTGAGGAGAGTGCTCAAAAGGTCAGAGCATCCAACAACCTAATGATGACCTTCATAGCTCTGCTATGGCATCATGCAGAGTGGTATTCCGGATCTTCTGCATCTTCTAATAGATCTCCCGAGAGATCTACCCCCACGACCTGATCTACTCAACCACACGTAAACATCTTTCACAAGACAGTTCCGTCTCTGCTGCCTCATGCCTGGAGACTATCCAGCATCTCCTCTCTCAGATAGGCTTTTCGCTACAGGCTGCGAAACTAATGTCTGGTCACTTACGACAGTCCTCTGACTCGGTATACCAGGCAAAGTGGATCGTCTTGTGGTTGGTGTCATGGAAGGGATATCTCTCCCCTCAATGCCACTATACCAGTAATGGTGGAGTTTCTCTACCTTCGGGAGGAAAACTCCTTTCGGTCTCGGCGATGAAAGGCTATCACTCGGCCTTAAGCCTAGCCTTCAGATTGAATGGAGTAGACCTTTCCTCTTCATTGGAGCTTTCCTTTCTCGTACGGAGTTATGAGATCGCTTGCCCCCCGTCGTAGATAAGACCTCCTCCTTGGAAAGTGGTTTGCGTCTTAAGATCCTTGAAAGGACCTCCCTACAAACCATTAGGCCATGCAACAGACCGTAATGTCACTCTGAAGACTGCATTCTTACTCACTTTAGCATCAGTAAAGAGAGTTAGTGAACTACGTGGTCTCGTACGACAATGCCCATTAAAGGGGATGGGGGGAAGTGACTCTTGGCTTTGTCCCCAAGTTCACTGCAGACTCAAAATCCAGGTGTACTGGACCCTAGATTTGGGCCCTTTCAGATTAAGAGTCTATGTTGTGCAACCAATGAGCCAGATCAATTGTTACTATGCCCAGTAAGGAGTTTGAGGTACAGTACTACCTTGAACGCACAGCAGCAACCTGGCCCCAACTAACACCGTTATTTGTTAAAATTCGGGTAGAACTAAAAGAAGGATTACTAAAAACTTGTTTCAGCTTGGATTTGCATGGTCATTGACCATGCACTAAATCTTGAACACCCTTCAGCTTGAAGACATAGAGCTCATGATGTCGGGGGCATCAGTACATCCCTGGCATTCAAACACGACTTCTCCATATTGCAAGTTTTACAAGCGGCTGTATGAAAGCATTAAATGACCTTCACAGCCCACTACCGACAAGACATGACCTACAGGAGACTCAATACATTTTCTATTGGCCCTGTGGTAGCTGCACAACAAGGAAGTCTTCCTCTCCTGCGGTGGTTCTTCAGGAACACTGGCCAGTTTCGAGAGGGTCCCTCTAAAGGCCACCTTCCTGGAAACCTTTTTTCCTCCGAGGAAAGAATCTATTTATTCTAAGACCTTGCCAAAGTCCTCTGGAAGCCCTTAGAAGAAACCGTGTCTCCTCCTGCGGGCGAGCAATGAGAGGGGGTTCCTCCAAAGGCCTCCTTCCTGGAAACCTTTTCCCTCCGAGGAAAGAATCTTAGGATTATTAGACCCTGCCAAAGTCCTCTGCAAGGATTGCGAGACCCTTAGAGGGTCCTAGGAGGCTGTCTCTAGGGACTCATCACTCCATCGACGACTATGACCCACCCCGAAGTGACGTCTTGTGGGTGCAAGACTTTAAATTCGACGACCTTCTTCCTAAGGCTGTTAGTCCGAGGTTAACGGAGGCAGAGCAGGAGGAACCCAAGCACGCCTTCTGGCAGGTTTTGGCCTGCTTGAGGGTCTTAAATACATTGTCAGACCCGGCAGTGGCCCCTCAGGAAGTCTAAGACACGGTCTTAGACTGCGTCTATGGCACTTGGAGGCCCCCCCGGAGGCCCCCCCAAGACCAGTGCTGCCTTGGCCTGGTCTCAAGGTCTGAAGAATGTCCATCGGAAGGCAATTGCTCATATCACCGGCTCCCCCAACTCCCTCCGGGCAAGCTCATCTTCTAGACTCCTCCCTCTGCACCATTCCTTGGAGGAATTGACAACGAGGATGTCTCTAGAGACTCTCCGGGTTGCAAGTTTCGTCCTCTGCATTTGACATCCTCAACCAGGAAAAGGTGGTGAAGTATTGCCATGCAGGCTACTTTGTGGCTGGACCTCTGGTTGGGGTCTGTGGGACACCTGATACTGACTGAGCATTGGTCCAAGGTAATCTCCAGGAAGGCAATGGAAACCTTTCTGCTTTTGAGAAATCGAATCAGGGGGATACCTGCATTGCTGCTGGCAGAGGGTGATGCAGCTCGGGGCCGAACCCTGGTCAGTCTCCGTGATTCGTTCTGGGTATCGCGTCATGTTCACACAATCTCTCCCTCCGCTGACCAAGCTCCAGTTCCATCGAGCTCCTATGCGAGTGGATCCGCTAAGGAGCAGGCACTTCGGGCCAAAGTCCAGACCCTGTTGAAGTGCGCTCTCCAAGAGTTCCTAGCATTGTGTATAAACTATATAAATAACACATAGAGATAGCTGTCAGCTCCTTAATGTCTATAAATGTTTAGGCCAGTTGTAAATAGCCGTCATATCTAAATGCCAGGAGAGATTGAAAGTAGAGAGTTTTGATATAATGGTTGAGAAAGAGAGCAAAAAAGGCATATGAAAATGTAAAAGTTTAAAATGGTCTGTTCCTAGTCTGGATGTTCAGAGTTGGTCTTAGCAGCAAGGTTAAACCTACCAGGTTGGATGATATCAAGTTAGATGTCAAACCCCACCTAAATTTTAGCTACGGAAGGGGAATAGTTTTTAACAGAGATCTGTATGAATTTACAGAGGAGGAGATACTGGCCATGTGTCCACTAAATGTATGGAAAGTTCACAAAGTCCTAGGTACATCAATGATAATCCTTACGTTCCAGGATGCTGATGTACCTTTCCATATTATTAATGAAAATGAAGTGATTAAAGTAAGACCATTCAAGCAGAAGCCACTGCAATGCTTTAATTGTTTTAGATTTGGGCACCTGTCTAAAGTTTGCAAAAATGTGAAAGTGTGTGGTATTTGCTCCATATCTTACCATGGAGAATGTGCACTTGAAGCCAGGTGTTTAAATTGCAACTTGAATTATAAATCCACAGACAAGCTGCAAGCTGTATAAGTTGGAGGAAGCTGCCCTCAACAAATTGAATTTAGAACATATAAGTGTGGGACATGCCAAAAGACTATTAAATAAATTAAACACCTATGCTAAGGCATTAAAGTCAAACCAACCTAGTACTGTACTGCCAATAGCTCTAGAAAAAGAAATATACCATCTGATAAAATGTCAAATGACGAGGTAAGCATATTTTTTTTTTTCCTCCTATGGCTTGGATGTTTCTACATCTATTGTAGCCCTGGCGGGGATGTTCATACATCCTTTATTGCTGCCTGCTTTGATGAGTGGGAGGAGGTCTCACGGTTGGGAGGTGTTTGCATTCAAAGCTTTATGTGAGAGTATTGGATGATTTCAGCCATCCCAAAGATGGTTTGGATCTTTTTGGCGGAACTACTGTATTCTCAGGTGTTGGGTCTTCGGAATCCAGGGGGATCCAATGCTTGGGGTAGGACTCTCGGTTTTAGGCCGGAAGCCCGTCATTACAGATATGGGGAGGATGATTCCATAGTTTCTTGGTCTCAGTCCTAACAGGCGGGTTCATCTTACACCTGTGCCTCTATATCTGTTTTGATGCTATCCTTCGGGTAGGGTATGGAGTGGACCATCTGGGAAGTATACTCTCATTGTGCCGATAGTGGAGAGTACAAATTTCCTTTCTGACGTGTGATGGCCTAACATTCTCGAGCAGGTACATCAAACTAACCCTTTTCTCTCTCTCTCGTCTAATGGATTCTTTAAGTAACGAACCCCCATCCCCTGGATACGCTGACTCTCCCTCAGCACTGACGACCTCTGCTAATTCAATTAAGGAAAATTCTGTTGACGACCTAGGAACAAAAAAGGACCCCTCTACTAATGTTTTAAAACCAATTAAGTCGGGTAACAAAGGGAAACTTCGAATCCTTCATGTTACCCAAATTCCAATAAATACTGATTATGATATGATATATAAAGCATTTAGATGCTATGGAGTGATAAAAGAAATTAGAATGAAACTTGAAAATGAAAAATGGCATTCATGGATAACGTATAATAATCATGAAGAGGCATTCAATGCTATATGTAACATCAATTATATCAAAATTAATAACTTAAATGTCATGGGTGCCCTATGTGATAAGATACCAAACAGTTTGGATGTATATAGACCTGCTGACTGGTTTGAGAAAGATATCGATTTAACTATGCTCCCCCAAAGAAAGTCAAAACCACCAATGTGGCTTGTTGCCGAGCCTAAAGGGAGTAATGGGAATTATTTTAAAATTAGCAAACTAATTCAGAAAAAGGTAGGAACCATTGCACCAGGTGATATATCTCGCTTTGGGAAAAATAGCTTCCTAATCCATGCAAAATCATACACGCACTCAGTAATACTGTCTAACCTTAAGACAAGCAGTGATGAGGATATGTTAGATGTCAAACCCCACCTAAACTTTAGTTACGGAAGGGAGTAGTCTTCAATAAAGATCTGTATGAATTTACAGAAGAAGAAATACTAGCCATATGCCCATTAACAGTGTGGAAAGTGCATAAGATTCCTGGGATGTCAATGATTATCCTTACTTTCCAGGATGCTGATGTGCCTTTCCACATTGATATTGAAAATGAAAGAATAAAAGTTCGACCTTTTAAACAAAAGCCCTTACAATGTTTCAAATTTGGACATCCTTCTAAAGTTTGTAAAAATGAAAAAATGTGTAGCATCTGTGCCAGCCCTCAACAAATCCAGTGTAGAACACATAAGTGTAGGACATGCCAAGAGACTACTGAAAAAACCAAACAGCTATGCAAAGGCACTGGAATCAAGAGAAAATATACCACAGGACACATCGAATCCACATAGTGCTGCCAGTAATTCCAAGAAAAGAAATACATCAGCTAATGATAGTAAAGTTTTGCGTGACAAGGTAAGCATATTGCCTTCCAAGGCTTTGCCACTGTGTATTAAAACTGCGGCACTGCCCACTTCTATACAAACTTTATCCCCCATTACCAGCAATAGTACTAACCTCTCTCAGGCCATGTCCTTGCCTGATTTGACGGAGGTTCCACCCAAAACAAAGTTACCAGGTGCACCTGTGGTAGGGAAGGTGCAAAAACTTTGTAGATCCTCACCACCTATAAATAGGAAAAGAGAGAGACCTCCATCTCTCTCACCCCCTTCCATAAGAAATATTAGAGTTATGACATCAAATAAATATGATGTTTTGTCTGTTGATGTATCTGATCAACCAAAAGACAATTTTAAATATTTAACTTAGCCGGTGAATATATAGCTGCAACTCTGTTGCTCGACAGACAAAAAACTGTACAAAAAACTCGCCAGCGATCGCTATACAGGTTGCGGGTGTGCCCATCAGCGCCAACTGTCGGCCAGATACCATACTCCATGTAAACAAAGACTCAATTTCTTCTCTGTCGACGTGTCGACAAGACGTATCAATACTCACTGTAGAACCTGGAGTTTTCTCAACATATTTGGTGAAGTACTTCATTTTGGTTTGAGCTTTCGCAGTGCAGGTGTTTTATCTTCATCTTAAATCTTGAACTCGTTTTGGATAGATTTATTTTTTGGTGACAAAGAGAGTAGGGACTTTCTTTGACTTTTAAATGGCCGACCCTTCCCTTAGACGGAAGTGTGTTTAGGCTTTTAGTAATTATCTTATCACGTTATAAATTAATTATAGATTTTCCTCTATATATTTTATATCTCACCGCCTTTATTAGGCCTCTTCGATTAACTTTCCATTTATAATAAACATAAAAAATAAAATTTTAATGTTTTGTTTATATGCGACCTTTCCTGAGAGTAGGCGGTCCTAACTTGGAAACCGAAGTTAAACAACGTTGAGCCCTTTCAATCGTAAATAGCTTTTAAAGAGCTAATGATTTAAAACTTTTTAAATGAAAGAATTTCTTTGAATAGTCTTCGTACTGTTTTCAAAGATGAACTAACGTTTAGTTTATTTATGCTACGCAGTTTGCGCTCTATCGTTACGATAGAGAGAGAGAGTATCACGGTTTCACTTTGCAGAAAGAGTAAATCGATTCTGACGTTTTGTTCATTCTTCTTTCAAAGCTTAAATGTTTTAAATTCTATTTTAAAGGAACTTTTTAATTGAAAAACCTTTCAGTTTTTTCCTTTGGTCAAATAACATGTTTTTTTTGACGAAACTTAATTGGGCTCTTCTCTTAGGTGCGAAATCAAGAGAGAAAGAGAGAGAGAGATAGAGACGGAGGGAGAGAGAGGAGAGAAAACGTTCCGTTCAAGCGGGTAACGTTGTTCTCGTGTTACTCTCGTCCCTAGTCTCTGTACGGGGAGTAAGGATAAAACGTTTTTAGTTTTATTCTCGTCCCCAGGCAATGTACGGTGAGAGATTGAAAACGTAGTTTGAATGAACTAGTGTTTATTCTCTTCCCCAACCACTGAATTTTTTTATCTTAAAAGATGTTTACTGTTTTTTTTTGCTGGTATTAATGTGCTTGCATTATACGACTGATTTCGCATTTACTACCTTTTGATGAGGGTAGAATTGCGTGCTTCAGGTAGAAATCAGTAAAAGTTTCGATTTCAGTGAAATAAGTGCAAAACAGAAAATCGTAGTGATAAAGTGATATTGCGCAAAGTGTTACAGTGTTGCGTCCGAGGGTTCGTCTGTTCGTGCCTGTCGTTCACCTAGTCCGGGACCTCTTGCAAGCTCCCAAGCCCAGGGGAGAAGTAATGTCGTACGACTTATGGGTTCGAGAGGCCTTGATCAGCGAACAGACGTTTCCCTCTATGGTATCGGGTGTATCTTACCAAGATCTCCCCTACCATAAGGCGAGAGAGACAATTTTCTCCTCGTCATTTGAAGGCTTTTCGCATAAGAAACCTGAAACAAGGTTTCGAGGCCCTTAAGCGAAAGTCAGTCCTTTCAGGACAGGTCCAGCGTCCTGGTTGCAGCCATTAGGACAGCTCTGACCCTATGCAGTCATCGGAAAACTGCTCGCCGCCTAACAAAAGCGTAACACAGACTCCGAGAGTCTTTTTTGTTGGCAAAGTGTTGCGGTCACAGACGTTACCCTCGTCTCTTACCGCAACCATTTCCGTTGATCCTTAATGGGTTGTACGGCAAGACATGCAGAATATGCTTGCCTCCCTTATGGAAGACTATTCTGCCGATTAGTCCGTTGAGCCTAGCCGTTTATCTCATCGATATCCTGGCTTTCAGCCAACCTAACGTTCCTTTGTGCATCCTGTTGACGTTGGCGTAGCTAAGTCACGTCAGTCAGGTTGTTTAGAACCACACTCGATGCGGTCTCGTGTGGATTTTCAGCCACATTTGGACGTTAGGCCACTTGCTGATGCTCCTGTTGACGTTCAGGACGTTCGCTAACAATCGGAGTTGACTTGTTTTGACGCTGTGCGTCAACCTCCGCATTCTAGAGTTGTTTTGACTGCTCAGTCTAGGCAGTCAAAGCAGTCTCGAGTGGACGCTGTGTGTCCTCACGCACCTGTTGTTGTTGACAGTTCAGTTGTTGACAGTTCACAGACTGTCAAGCAGTTACATGACGTTGCGTCCTGGTCCGCTACTAATGCACCAGTGCGTGTTGACTCTGCTTGTAAAGCATTGCCACCACGGTAGGTCTCTCCCTTGCTTGAGACTCAGCTATTATCGGACAAGGTTCCTTTAGATGAGGAAGTTGCTGTTCCCCCTCCTACTGATATTCCCTTGAGGACTCTGTCAGACGGAGAGGAGCCTAAAGCTGCTTAGCCCTCTATGGACTTTAATTAAATCATGCTGATTTTTAAGGATCTTTGTCCGGATCTTTTTGTAACTGCTGCTCCTCGTTCGCCTAAACGTCAGAGCTTACACTAGGCCTAGCTACTTCGAAGCCGTTGTTTATAAGCTAGTGCTCTCTCGCTCTCCTAGAGAGCTTTACGTTTGCTAGGCGACTGGTTTATCACCAGGAGGAGTTTGGGGGATACAGCCTTTGCTTTCCCTTCTTTTAAACTGGCTTATAGAGCGAGAGTCTGATATGTCACGAGAGAAGTTCTCGGCTTGGGAGTTCCTGCCTCTGCCCAGATAGACTTCTCAAATCTCGTAGACTCTCCCTGGCGCCTGGCCAGGAGACGCTCCAAGTTTTTTACAGGTCAACTTCACAGCTGTTTTCGAGCCTTTGAAGTTTTGCTGTACAATTATGTCATGCATAAACAAGGCTTTCAGGGATGGAAAGCGGTACCGCCTCAGTCGCTAACCCTGTCTGTTGCCGCACCTGCTCCCGTAGACCCTAAATGGGCTTTGCTGCAAGACATGCAGTCCAAGCTTGCGTCCTTGATAGAGGACTTTAATGCGGAGAAGGTTGCTGCTGAACCTTCTGGCCAACAACCTTCCAAGCGGTCGGTTGTGCGTCCTGTTGACGCTGAGGTAACCTTCTCGCGTCTACCAGTTGAGGTGGTTCCTCCACCGATGCGACCCAGTGTGGGTTGCCAGCTGCACGTTGACGTTAAGCGACGCTCGGAGGTGGTTGTTGACGTTCAGGACGTTCAACAACCATCAGAGGTGACTTTTTTTTGACGCGGTTCGTCAACCTCCGCAACTCGGTATGGTGTTGACTGCACAACCCAGACGGTCTAGACAGTCTCGGGTGGACGCTGTGCGTCCTCGCGCACCCATGGTTGTTGACAGTTCACAGACTGTGCAGCAGTTCCATGACGTTGCGTCCGGCTCCGTCACGCATGCACCAGTGCGACCGGACTCAGCGAGCCAGACGTTGCCCACTCCGTTGCCGTTTTCTCATCAGTTTTCGGATGAGGAACTATCTGATGAGGACGTTGTGGAACAACAAGACGATCAGCCCCCAGAATAGATCAAGCCCTGCTATCCATCCAGAAGATGCTGAAGAAGGAACGCTGCTCAGTCAGGCTGTGGATGAGTCTGGTGGGGACGCTGTCATCCCTGGAACAGTTTGTATCACTAGGAAGACTACACCTCCGTCCTCTTCATTACCATCTGGCTTTTCACTGGAAAAAGGACAAGACGCTAGAAGCGGTCTCGATCCCGATTTCCGGAAAGATAAAGTCTTGTCTGACTTGGTGGAAGGACAATATCAACCTAAGAGAGGGTCTTCCCCTGGCTGTTCAGACTCCCCACCACGTTCTCTTCTCGGACGCATCGGACTTGGGCTGGGGCGCGACACTGGACGGTCGGGAATGTTCAGGTCTGTGGAACTCGAGTCAGAGGAGCATGCATATCAACTGCAAGGAGCTGTTGGCAGTTCATCTGGCCTTGAAAAGCTTCGAGTATCTCCTTCGAGGCAAAGTGGTGGAAGTAAACTCGGACAACACCACGGCCTTGGCGTACATCTCCAAACAAGGAGGTACCCACTCACTGACGTTGTACGAGATCGCAAGGGACCTGCTCATCTGGTCAAAAGGTCAAGACATCTCCCTAGTAACGAGGTTCATCCAAGGCGACTTGAACGTCATAGCAGATTGTCTCAGTCGGAAAGGGCAAGTAATTCCAACCGAATGGACCCTCCACAAGGATGTGTGCAAGAGACTTTGGGCCACTTGGGGTCAACCAACCATAGATCTCTTTGCAACCTCGCTGTACAAGAGGCTTCCAATCTATTGCTCTCCAGTCCCGGACCCAGCAGCAATACATATAGATGCCTTCCTCCTAGATTGGTCACATCTGGATCTCTACGCATTCCCACCGTTCAAGATTGTCAACAAGGTACTGCAGAAGTTCGCCTCTCACGAAGGGACAAGGTTGACGTTAGTTGCTCCCCTCTGGCCCGCGAGAGAATGGTTCACTGAGGTACTTCGATGGTTAGTAGACGTTCCCAGAAGTCTTCCTCTAAGGGTAGACCTTCTACGTCAGCCACACGTAAAGAAGGTACTCCAAAGCCTCCACGCTCTTCGTCTGACTGCCTTCAGACTATCGAAAGACTCTCGAGAGCTAGAGGCTTTTCGAAGGAGGCAGCCAGTGCGATTGCTAGAGCAAGGAGAGCGTCTACCATTAGAGTCTACCAATCAAAGTGGTAAGTCTTCCGAGACTGGTGCAAGTCAGTTTCTGTATCCTCGACCAGTACCTCTGTAGCTCAAATAGCTGATTTTCTCTTATACCTGAGAAAAGGACGATCCCTTTCAGCTCCCACTATCAAGGGCTACAGAAGCATGTTGGCATCGGTCTTCCGGCATAGAGGCTTAGATCTTTCCAACATAAAGTTCTGCAAGACCTCCTTAAGTCTTTTGAGACCACCAAGGAGCGTCGTTTGGCTACCCCTGGATGGAATTTAGACGTGGTACTAAGATTCCTCATGTCAGACAGGTTGGAGCCGTTACAATCAGCCTCCCTGAAAGATCTCACTCTTAAGACTCTTTTCCTGGTATGCTTAGCCTCGGCTAAAAGAGTCAGTGAGATTCATGCCTTCAGCAAGAACATCGGATTTTCGTCGGAAAATGCCACTTGTTCGCTGCAACTTGGTTTTCTTGCCAAAAATGAGCTGCCTTCTCGGCCTTGGCCTACATCTTTCGATATTCCCAGCTTATCGGAGATCGTAGCCAATGAACTAGAAAGAGTCTTATGCCCTGTTAGAGCTCTTAAGTTCTATTTAAAGCGTACTAAACCTTTACGAGGCCAATCTGAAGCTTTATGGTGTTCAGTTAAGAAACCATCCTTGCCTATGTCAAAGAATGCTTGGTCTTACTTTATCAGATTGTTAATACGAGAAGCTCATTCACATCTGAGTGAGGAAGACCGAACTTTTCTTAAGGTGAAGACGCACGAAGTTAGAGCTGTAGCAACTTCCGTGGCCTTTAAGCAAAATATATCTCTGCTAAGTATAATGGACGCAACCTATTGGAGAAGCAAGTCAGTGTTCGCGTCATTTTACTTGAAAGATGTCCAGTGTCTTTACGAGAACTGCTACACACTGGGACCATTCGTAGCAGCGAGTGCAGTAGTGGGTGAGGGCTCAACCACTACATTCCCTAATTCCATATCCTTTTAATCTGTCTCTTGAAATGTTGTTTTTTATGGGTTGTCCGGAAGGCTAAGAAGCCTTTCGCATCCTGGTTGATTTGGCGGGTGGTCAAAGTCATTTCTTGAGAGCGCCCAGATTAGGGGTTTGATGAGGTCCTGTTGTATGGGTTGCAGCCCTTGATACTTCAGCTCCTAGGGGTCTGTCAGCATCCTAAGAGGATCGCGAGGCTCCGTAAGGAAGACGTACTTATAAGGCAGAGTAATCGTCTAAGTCGACTTCCTTACCAGGTACCTATTTATTTTGTTTTTGTTATTTTGATAACTTCTAAAATGAAATAAAAACTCTTAGCTCATAAGATGTAAACATATTTAACTGGTCTCTACCCACCACCCTGGGTGTGAATCAGCTATATATTCACCGGCTAAGTTAAATGTTTAAAAATGATATTTTAATTATAAAATAAATTTTTGAATATACTTACCCGGTGAATATATAAATTAAACGACCCTCCCTTCCTCCCCAATAGAGACGCAGTGGGATGAGAAGAAATTGAGTCTTTGTTTACATGGAGTATGGTATCTGGCCGACAGTTGGCGCTGATGGGCACACCCGCAACCTGTATAGCGATCGCTGGCGAGTTTTTTGTACAGTTTTTTGTCTGTCGAGCAACAGAGTTGCAGTTATATATTCACCGGGTAAGTATATTCGAAAATTTATTTTATAATTAAAATATAATTTTAAATAAATCAGAAATTCAAGTTGAGGTCCACCATCCCCCTCAACAATTGGATCAGAAGGACAACAAGAAAAGCACAAACAAAAAACCATATTTATCAAGACCGTCTCTAATAAAATCACCGGGAAATAGCATTGGATCAAAAATTGCTAATGGGAAGACTTCATCTAAAAGCTCTTCCAAAAAATAAACCATAGTTTTTTCCTCCATTTTGCAATGGAATTGTCAAGGTTTAAGGGCCAAATATGAAGAACTTAAGCTCTTAGTTTACGAGCATTCCCCCATGATTGTAAGTCTACAGGAGAGCAAGCTTGATGCTAATACCCCTTGTCCTCGCGAATATATTAGTTATAGGACACCTTATGATCACGGAGTAGGGAGCCATGGCGGAAGTCTCATATACGTTCGTCAAGATGTTCCCCAAATACCTATATCTGTCCGTACACCTCTGCAGGCAGTGGTTGTACAGATTGATATAGAGAGAAAATATACAATTTGTTCGCTGAACTTGCCTCCAAATGATAACATATTGTATGAAGATTTAGTAGAGGTGATTCAACAGCTCCCTCAACCTTTTCTTTTACTTGGAGATTTGAATGGTAGACATCCTTTGTGGGGTGATGTTTTAGCAAACACGAGGGGCAATATTATGTCATCTATTGTGGAAAACGAGGATGTCGGACTCCTTAATACAGGAGACCCCACACACTTCCATGTACTGATGGGTACCTTGTCATGCATCGACCTTTCAATTGCAAGTTGTTCCGTAACCGAAATACAAACCACGCTATTTACATAGGGTATTACTTTCGGCGTAGCTGAAAGGACGAGCCATTAGAATTTAACGAGGGTGTATTACCCCCGCGCTAGTTAGCAGGGGGGTAGGGGAGTGGTAGCTAGCTACCCCTCCCCCCTCACACACTGGTGAACTGCTTCACTTCACTTTTGGCTTGGACAATGAACAGACGTCTCTGTCCCGTCCTCGCATGGCAGCCATTAATGCTTTGTCTTACTAATTACTTACTTTTCTTATACTTAATATATATGTAAACATTCTTATGTTTATGTATATATTTGAGTATAGAAATACAGTAAGTTTCCTTTTCAGTGTTTGTGCTGTGTGTGTGTGTAGGAAGTCCACTCATTGTACGACAACTTCTCCGTGTGGTCTCAGGCCACTACGGTGACTTTTCATGGGTCGCGATCTCTTCCTTGGTCCTTCGGTCTCCCTTCGGCGGGCGCCGTGGAGAATCGTCATCGCTGGACTTTACTTACTAATATGTTTCTCCGCTGTTCCTCCTTCCCTACAGGGAACTTGGTCTATCAGCGTGGGGAACTTGGGAGTTTTGTTTGACTACGGTCTCTCTCTCTCTCCTTGAGTTCGTACACCCTTTTATTACTACTACGTATTACGGTAGCTTCCTTCCCGTTGCGGGATGAGTTGCTTCTCCGTTTATTTTGTCTCAATTAGTTTTTATTTAAATCTAATTGTATTTCTTAACTTTTCAGCCTCTGTGTAGAACGCTTCCCTTTGGGGTTCATTCGTTCTTACTACAGTATTAGTAACATTCTTAGTTGAATTACATATTTATAATTGTTATAATTCTGTTTTCACACAGTTCTCCGCCTTTCCCCCCCCTTCCTGTGAGTGTCAGTGGGGGAGGAGGGCGCATTCCTGTGTGTAATTCTTATGTTCTTTTCCCGCAGGGGTTCCTCTTCGGAGTTCCCCCGGGGGAATTAATGTTAACTAATCGTTTTATTTTCACAGTTAACTATCTACTTTTTCGTTTGCCTAATATGCCTACGAAGCAGAGCTGTCCTGTTGGGGCCTGGGGAGTCTGCCGTTGCCGCCTCCTCTACGACTTCGTCATGGGCGTGTCCCTTCTCCTAGAAGTTCTCCCGTGACAACTGTCAGCTCCTTAGTTCATATAGAATGCTCAGGAGGTTCGCCTCCTTGGGTGGGTACTTCCCTTCCGAGTGAGGTTCCCTTCCCAGGTATGAGTTTTTTCCACTTCAGAGGGGTGTTCTTCTCTTACCTTTTTTTTTTCTGGTCCTCGGGCGGTTATGCTCTTGGTGCTGAGCTACCGCTTATGTAACCATGCTCAAGGGGCTGAGCGGTTGCAAGGCCGGACCTTGGAGTTCGTGCGATTATGCTCTTGGTGCTGAGCGGTCGCACTTGCAACTACGCTCAAGGGGCTGAGCAACTGCAGGAGCTCCTTTTCGGAGGGTTGCTCTTTATGGTCAGCTTGCTGATCCAACGGCCCTAAGGGGCGCCTTCATCAGTTCTTCCTGTCTCTCCTACGAAGTGTTCATCTCTCTCGTTCGTGAGAGAGGACACTCATAGAGACTACTCTTCGGAGGACTCCCCTGCTGTTGTTGCTGAAGGCTCAGTTCCCCCCTCCGAACATCTTCGAGGGGGCAGCTTAGTCCAACGGTCTTTCCTGCGAGTGTCTCTCCCCCTCGGGGGAGTTCACTAACAGAGACTCCTCTTCGGAGGACTGATGATGGTGCTCCTGTCCGTAGTCGTCTTCATCTTCAGCCGCAGAGGATCCTCCTCGACGAGAACAGACAGTTGCAGCTTCTTCTCTAGACCTGTCAGCAGTTCATTCGCGATCTTCGACACCTGCCAGATCTTCTTGTCTTCCTTCTCCGTTCCTGAACGCAGTAGCGCTGTGGGCGCCTCCACCCCGTTTTCCAAACGGGCACCGGTCCCTTCGGGGCTAAGGGCTTATCTCACATGTGAGTAAGCCCTTTGGTGCCAGGTTTTTTTACCTGTGTAACTTCGTTCTACTGCGCGCTCGCGCGCAGTAGATCGCAAATGTTCCTGATGTGCGCAATGCGCGCCAACGTTCGCACTCGCGCCCACGATCTCCGGATCTGGGCGCAAGTCTCCTGCTGTGGACCAGACTTCTGCTGAATCAGCTCCTGATCGCCAACTCTTCTGAGACCTTCTGTGTGGCTACGCGCCATTCGCGCCTACGGTCTCCTGAACGCCCACGATCGCCTGCTCGCTGACGCACATCTGATCACCCTTTCCTGATGTGCGCATTGCGCGCCAACGTTCGCCCTCGCGCCCACGATCTCCGGATCTGGGCGCAAGCAGGGAGGTTTTTCTTCACTGAACTCCACGTGCACCTGCTCGCCAGCGCGCATCTGCACCCCCTTCCTGATATGCGCATACGCGCCATTGTTCGCCCACGCGCCCATGATCTTCGGATCTGGGTGCAGGCAAGGAGTTATTCCTTCGCCTCCTCGCCGACAATCTCTCATACGTCTGGCCGCGCATTTCTCCTGGCCACGCAACTACGCTCCTACGATCTCCTGGTTCCTGCCTCGTCACGCAGTTCAAGAAGTTCCTACGCTAGCGCACAGGCGCTCACAGGTTCTTCTGGACTCGAAGTGCCTCCACTTCACCGCGCTGCCCAGGAGATACCTAAGTTAGCGCACAGGCGCTCACAGGCATCTCTGGGCTCTCCTTACGCGCCAGCGATCTCCTACGCGCCCACGCGATTTGTCGCCTGCGCGCAAGTGTTTTCAACGCCAATGCTTCAATCGTCGTAGGTTTCCTACGCGCCCACGCGTTAACTCTCCTGTACGCGAGCGGTCGCTACGCGCCACCGCTTGCCAACGCGCCATCGCTTGCCAACATGCCATCGCTTGCCAATGCGCCATCGCTTGCCCACTCGCCATCGCTTGCGCACTTTCGCCTACGCGCCCTCGCACCCACACGCCTGCACTCCCGCGCGCTGGCACGCCCACGTTCGCCCGCGCGCGAACCAACGATTTGCCATCGTGCGAGCGCCAGGGTGATTTCGACTGCTATTCCCGTCGGGTTATCAACACGGGCAACCTGGCGAGTCTTCTGGGGCGCGTACTTCCAGTTCACAATCTTCTCCCCGTAAACGCAGAGCATGGCACATACAAGAGCAGGAAGGATCTTCAGAGAGGTCTGGGCAACATTCTTCTCCTTCCTTTCAGGCAGGCCCCATCATCTCTACTCCTCAGGATCGTTCGATTCCCTTTCCCCTAGCGGGAGTCGCTGACACTGCGTCTGTCAGCCGTCAGCAGAGGAGGTACTTCGAGATCATGGGGGAACCTGGTTTTAGCCCATCCTCTCCACCATTCCGTGGAAGGGTCTCCCCAGGGACTTCTTCTCTCGAGAAGTTCTCTGCCCGGCAGGTGACATTCTCGTCTTCGGAAATCTTAAGCCAGAAGAATGCCGCAAAGTGTGCCATGCGGGCCACTTCGTGGCTGGTTGTCTGGCTTGGATCTCTGGGCATCCTGTTGCGATCCGAGAATTTGTCCAAGGAGAGCTCCAGGAAGGTCATGGAAACTTTCCTCCTCTCAGGCACGAGCACCTCGTTTCCCGGCTCACCAAGTTTCGAACTTGTGGGCAAACTAAAGGGCAAACTCAATGTGAAAGCATTGAGATGCAGTGACCGAGAGGTTCCTCTCGGAAGTCCCAACCATGGATGTCGGCAAGCTCAGACACTCTTCCACTCTTGGAAAGACCTTGTTTTGAGCCCAAGGACAGGGAACGGACAGCTGAGAGGTGGAGAAAGCGAATCACGGTTCGCTCCTCCATAGGCGCTTGTATCCAGACCCTACAATCCTCCAGCGCCTCAACAACAACAGCCTCATCAGCCTAGGACATCGGAACCAGCCCCAGCAGCTAAGACAAGGTGTCTAAACAGCAGCCCCCTCCTGTCAGAGGCAGAAAGGGCGGGAAGTCCTTCTGGGGAGGCAATAATCCTGAGGGAGCGGCCGAGGGCGCAAACGCTAGGATTGGCAACCCCCCTGCATGGTCCCCAGTGGGGGGATGCCCAAGGTTGCGCGCTCAGGTGGCAGCAGCTTGGGGCCGATTCCTGCACGATCTCCGTGATCAGCCAAGGATATCGCGTCCCGTTCTTTACATCTCCACCTCCGCTGACAGCAAATCCAGTGTCGCCGGGCTCCTATGCCATGGGATCGGCAAAGGGGCTAGCCCTTCGGGCAGGAATCGAGACCATGCTCTAGAGGAGGCTCTCCAAAAGGTCATCGACAGCTCCCCCCTACGGCTTCTTCAGTCAACTCTTTCTTGTAAGAAAGCGTCTGAAGTCTGGAGACCTGTCTCGACCTCTCAGCCCTGATCAAGTTTGTCGAACAAACAGTCAGCGTGGGACAGCAGAGCCAATCAGGCTTGTAGTGTGACCACAACTCTTCATGTGCACACTGGAGCTGAAGGACGGGTACTTCCAGATCCCAATCCATCCGTCTTCCAGGAAGTACTTGAAATTCAACCTAGACAACAGATATACCAGTTTAAGGTACGGTGTTTCGATCTCCCCGCAGCACCGCAGGTGTCCTTCAGAATGTTCACCCTGTTATCTTCATGGCCACATAGGAGCGACATCCGTCTCCTTCGCTTTCTGGATGACTGGCTATCCCAGGCAGTCTCGGAATTGACCCTTCCTCAACACCGAGACAAGCTTCTGGGACTTTGCCAAGGTCTAGGGATCATGGTAATTCTCGGGAAGTCTTCTCTGCTTCCATCTCAACAACTGGGATATCTAGGCATGATATTAGACTCCAATCTCCAAGCCTTCCCATCAGATGGCAGGATAGCAAGGCTGAGGAGAATCGCAGAACCTTTTCTCAGACGAGGAGAGCTTCCAGCCAATCTTGGTTATGCCTCCTAGGTCACCTTTCCTCCTTGGCCAATCTAGTTCCAACGGCCGCCTCAGGATGAGATCCCTGTGTCGGCGGCCCAAGTCCCGGTGGAATCAAGACAACAATTCCCCGGACATTCTGGTCCCTTTGGGACCTGCGGAACAAATGGACCTGCAGTGATAGCTGACCTTTGGAAACCTTTTCAGGGGAATGGATCTTCTCGCCCTTTCCCCTCATTTGATGCTGTTCTCGGACTCGTCAAAACAAGGGGGGGAGGGGTCCACGTTCTGAATCAGGCTTAAGGTCAGAACCAGAAGGGTACCTCCACATCAATCTGCTAGGAATGAAGGCCGTAGTCTGGCCCCTCAACACTTCCAACAGACCCTGGCGAGTCACTCCGTGGACGACAACTTCACGGTAGTGCCTTTTGTTTCAGCAAGCAGGGAGATACCTTTTCATATCAACTTTCTCATCTTACAGTGGAGATAACTGAGATGAACCGAAGTCCACTCATACCCTATCGGCTCGTTTCATTCCGGACAAGGAATGTGCTCTCCGACAGTCTGAGCAGGACTTCACAGATAGAGAGTACCGAGTGGTCTTTGGCCCCCCCCCTGGTAGCCAACAGGTCCTGACCATGTCGACCTGTTTGCGACAGCCTTGAATTTCAAACTGCCGCTGTACTACTCCCAGTCCCAGACCCCAAAGTACTCTGGCAAGATGCCTTTCTACACGGTGGGACAACATCAACGTCTACATCTTCCCACCGTTCTGTCTGTTGAGAAGGGGGCTCAACAAGACCAGACTATCGGTCAACCTGTCGATGACTCTGATAGCTCTGCTGCGGCATCTTGCAGAGACATAGTGGTTTCCGGAACTTCTGCATCTCCTGACGGAACTCCTGAGAGAGCTTCCCCTACGACACGAGCTACTCAAACAACCACACTGCGACATCTACCACAAGCCGTAGCATCGCTTCGGCTTCACGCCTGGAGACCATCCAGCATCCCCTCACAAAGAGAGGCGTTCCGCAACAAGTTGCGGAGTGGATGTTTCGACACCTGCGAAAGTCATCCGCAGGGGTCTACCAGGCGAAGTGAAGAATCTTCTGTGGTTGATGTTGTGGGAGAGGTACCTCTCCCCTTGATGCCACTATTCCAGCAATAGCGGAGTCATTGTCTATCAGCGGGAGGAGATAGAAAGGAATACAGTAGACATTTCCTCCTCGCTGGATCTTTCTTCGCTCATACGTAACTACGAACTTACCTGCCCCAGTCGGAAGTGAGACCTTCTCCTGGAACATAGTTCGGGCTCTTAGGGCTCTTAGGAGATCTCCTTGCGAACCATTACGCCACGCTTCTGATCGTCACCGGTCTTGGAAGACGGTGCTCCTGCTCGCTCTGGCCTCGGCCAAGCGTGTCAGCAAACGTCATGGTCTCTCGTACGGCGTCGCCCACTCAAGAGGATAGGTGGAGGCAACGTTCAGGTTCGTCCCTGAGTTGGTTACTAGACTCAAAATCTGGGAGTCCCGGACCTTTGGTCGACTCCTTCAGGATTTCGAGTCTTCGTTCTGTAACAGATGACCCAGACCTTCTCCTACTAGGCCCAGTAAGGAGTCGGAAGGGTTATCTTAAAGAACAGCTGCAGTTCATCGTCGTGTGCAAGCCCTGTTTGGGAGCACAGGGAGGACGGAGAGGAGGGTCATCAAGAATGGCTTTTCAGCCTGGACTCAAAGGGTCATCCATCACGCCCTGAATCCAGATCCTCCTCCGTCACGTCGCCTTAGGGCACACGATGTCAGAGACATCGCAACGTCCCTGGCCTTCAAGAGAAACTACTCTGTGACGCAGGTGCTACAAGCTGGAGTCTGTAAGCGTCTAACGACCTTCACAGCCCACTACCTGCAGGACGTAACCCACTGGAGCCTCGATACGTCTATCGGCCCTATGGTGGCTACACAACAGCTGGTCTAACCTCAGGCTCCTTATTGGACAGGTAGCAGAAGGTTGAGGGCATTGTTATCCGGTTTTAGACTGCATGAATGAAAGAAGTATGTCTGGCCCTTACTTCTTTCTTCATCCTCCCCTCTCTTGGGGAAAGCAGCATCCTGGATTCTCTGCATAGCTGATCTCAAACCTCTGCAGGTAAACCATGCTTCCTTGTTAATACTGTCGCGTCCCCCATACCCTGACGAGGTGGTATTGGGTACGTCCTAGCCTAGAATTCCAGCTAAAGGACTTCAGGTCGACTTCCTAGGACAAGTCACACTTCTTCCCTCCACACACAACCTTATGTAGGCCGCACGTTTCTTGCGTAGCAAGAACTTGCGAGGTGCAGGGACTCTTTTTCTCGAGTGTTGCTCAGTCGGATTCTGATCCCCGGGTAAGCCAAAGCCAGTAAGGCTGGGGACTTTCCACCCTTCCTAAGGGTAAGTCACCCTATGTAAATAGCGTGGTTTGTATTACGGTTACGGAACAAATGACAAATTCGGAGATAATTTGTATTTTTCCTAACCATACAAACCTTAGCTATTTACACATATTTTCCCGCCAGCCCTGTCCCCCAAGGCAAGTCCTACCTCTAAGTGAAGTGAAGCAGTTCTCCGGTGTGTGAGGGGGGAGGGGTAGCTAGCTACCACTCCCCTACCCCCCTGCTAACTAGCGCGGGGGTAATACACCCTCGTTAAATTCTAATGGCTCGTCCTTTCAGCTACGCCGAAAGTAAACCCTATGTAAATAGCTAAGGTTTGCATGGTTAGGAAAAATACAAATTTCCGAATTTGTCATCTTTAACTGCCTCCTTGATTTCGATTGGAGGACATTAGATGATTGGCATACTAGTGATCATGCACCAATCATTATAAACACCAACAATGGTCCACCTTTACAAAGATCTCCACGATGGAATCTTGATAAGGCGGACTGGGATAGATTTCGTGAGCTAAGTGAAATTGAAGGAAATGCAGAACAGTTTGAAAATATTGATGATGCCATAGACTTACTTAATGGAACCCTTCATACAGCAGGAGTTAATTCAATTCCCAAAACAACAGGGTTATTCAAACGACGACCAGTCCCCTGGTGGTCTTCAGAACTAACTGCCCTGCACAGAGCCACAAGAAGTGCTTTAACTCGACTGCGTAGACACCGCAATGAGGGCAATTTGATTATATATAAGAAATGTAGAGCACAGTTCCATGGTGCCATGAAGGAAGCTAGGTGCCAGTCATGGGTGTCTTTTGTTTCCTCCATTAACAGTAGAACACCACCATCTGCTGTGTGGAGGAAAATAAGAAAGATTGCCGGCAAAATTTACCCCGAACCCACCACCAGTGTTAAAGGTGAACGATCAGTATGTGACTGAAGCAAATGATGTCAGCAATGGCCTGGCTGAACATTTTTCAAATGTATCCAGCAAGTGTGAAGGAGCTCCTGGTCACCAGTATAGGAGCAACGAGGAAAAGAAAATTTTAAATTTCGTTACAGGAAGGGAAGTCATATAATTCTCCTTTTACTGAAAGAGAATATGATTCCGCTCTTACTAATTGTAACAATACAGCCCCGGGACCCGATGGAATTCCATATGCAGTGATTAAACATTTACATTTTAATACAGTTATTTATTTTAAGCATTATTAATACATGATCATAGTTATCCAAGTGTTTGGGAACTAGCCATTATTTTAGCCTTTTTAAAACCCGGTAAGGACAAGTTTTTAGCAGCAAACTACCGACCTATTACATTGACATCTTGTTTATGTAAAATCATGGAGAAGATGGTCAATGCAAGGCTGATGTGGTACCTTGAAAAGAAGGGTATTTTATCACCCATTCAGTGTGGATTCAGAAAAATGCACTCAACGACTGATGTGTTGATACGATTTGAGTCCTCTGTTTGTGAAGCGTTTGCTTCCAAATAGCACCACATGACAGTCTTTTCTGACCTTGAAAAGGCATATGATACCACTTGGAGATATGGTATACTTAAAACAATTCATGAATTGGGATTGAGAGGAGAGCTTCCGCTATTTATTCAGGCATTTCTTTCACATAGAGTTTTTCAAGTGAAAGTGGGGGAAACTATCAGAGAGTAAGTGTCAGGAAGGAGGAGTTCCTCAGGGGAGTGTGCTGAGTGTAACCCTGTTTGCACTAGCAATTAATAGGATATCCTCAGTCATTCCCCGGGATGTTCTCTCAACATTATTTGTGGATGATCTCTCAATATCATTTGCTGGAACTAGAATGGCAATGGTTGAGAGAAAAATACAGCTCTCTATTGACAAAATTATCCAGTGGGCTGATATAAATGGATTTAAGTTCTCGACAAGTAAAACTACCATTGTCCATTTTTGTCGTATCCGGGGAGTACATCCAGACCCGGTTATATACATTAAAGGTCAACGGATACCATGTTTAATGAAGCTAAATTTTTAGGTTTGATATTTGATTGTAGGCTTACATGGGTTTCTCACTTAAAAGCGTTAAAAGCTAAATGTCTTGAGGCTCTGAATATCTTAAAAGTATTGTCCCATACAACATGGGGGCAGACCGCAATACTATTTTAAAATTATACAAGGCTTTGATTTTTTCCAAAATTAGTTATGGATGTGAAATATACTCTTCAACCACCCCAAGCCGGTTAAAAATATTAGACTCGATACATCATGCTGGTATTAGATTTTCTACAGGAGCATTTAGAACCTCACCTATCCCAAGTCTCCTTGTTGATGCTGGAGAGTTACCTCTAGACCTTAACCGAATGTCTTTTATTATTCGGTATTGGTTTAGATTGCAAAGACTCCCTAACTCTTTAGCCTTTCAGACTGCAAGCCTTGTAAGACATACATCATACTTTGAGTTGCACCCAAAATCTCCTCAACCTTATGGCTTTCGGGTGAAACGATTATTAAACAGTCTGGATATAATTAGAAGTAAGGTACTTCCATTCAAGGTATCATCAATGCCTCCATGGAAATTACCAGAGATATCTTTTTGTAAATACTTTATTGGAGTTAAGAAGAATATGACTGACCTAGAAGCCAGGTCTCTTTTTATGGAACATGTTGAAGAACATAGAGGATCGACTTTTATATACTGTATACTGATGGCTCCAAATCTGATGCTGGCGTTGGATTTGGAGTACATAGTAATGGTTTTAATTGTAGAGGTGCACTTCCTCTAACAGCTTCCATATTTACTGCCAAACTGTATGGCATATTAACCCTTTTACCCCCAAAGGACGTACTGGTACGCTTCACAAAAGCCATCCCTTTACCCCATGGACGTACTGGTACGTCCTTGCAAAAAAATGCTATAAAATTTTTTTTTTTTTCATATTTCCAAGAGAATGAGACCAACCTGACCTCTCTATGAAAAATTAAGGCTGTTAGAGCAATTTAAAAAAAATATACTGCAAAATGTGCTGGGGAAAAAAATAACCCCCTGGGGGTTAAGGGTGGGAAATTTCCGAATAGCCTGAGGGTAAAAGGGTTAACCGCTATTGAGAAAATAGCGTTGGAGAAGGAGGGTAATTTTACAATTTTTAGTGATGCAAGGAGTGTCCTTCAAGCTCTAGAAATTTTTAATTCTAGCAACCCTCTAGTTTTAAAGATTTTAGAATGGCTTTTTATTATTGAACGGAGAGGTTTAATGGTTAGATTTTATTGGGTTCCAGCACATGTTGTCGTGTCTGGGAATGAGAAGGCAGATTCACTGGCAAAGAATGCTGCATCCGAGTTGCTGCCAAGAAGGTATCTCATTCCGTGTAACGATTTCCTACCTAACCTCAAGAAATTGCTTTGTAATAAATGGCAACAGCAGTGGGATAGTCTAGATGGCAATAAAATGAGAGAAGTAACAAATGTCATATCACCTTGGAGGTATAACATGATGCCCCGAAAATGAGAGACTTCTCTTTGTCGTCTCCGTATTGGTCACACTCAGTTGACACACGAGTTTCTGCTGAAGGGCCAACACCAACCGTATTGCGAGGACTGTTTAGTACCTCTAACAGTGAGGGATTTATTGACCGAATGCCCCAATTATAATAACTTAAGGAATAGATATTTGTTTGAGGCTCGAGGTGAGGGTGGCAGGTTCATCCTTGCCAAGATTCTTGGACATGATGTGTCCTACTATGCAAGTGGCATTTTTAGATTTATTTCAGAAGCAGGTCTTCTGAAAACTATCCAACTTTTATAATGACATTCAACTTTTATGATTTTAATTTAATATTCTTTAATTTTTTTGTATACTGTATATAATCTAAATGATATCGGCATCAATGACCTTAGATGTCAGAATGCCTGAAAACCTTAAATCAATCAATCAATCGACCAACTTACCTGATGCACCTGTAATGGGAAAGGTGCAAAAACCTAGAATCCCACCATCTATTAATCGTAAAAGAGAGAAACCTCCATTATTTTCCCCCTCCATTAGAAACATTAAGTTATGACATCAAATAAATTTGATTTGTTCCGTAACTGACATACAAACCACGCTATTTAATAGGGGTTATTACTTTCGGCGTAGCTGAAATGACGATCCATTAGAATTTTAACGAGGGTTTACTACTCCACCGCTAGTTAGCGGAGGGTAGGGAGGGTAGCTTGCTACCCCCCTCACACACACCTGTGCTTGAGCTCACTTTGCTCTCGGCTCGGGTGGTAGTCGGACGTGTCCGCTCTCACCCTCTCGTCTCTGACAGCCATTAATGCTTTTTGCTTTTTCTTCTACAGGTGTGTTTGAAGTTGGCCTCTGCTATCATGCGAAAGTGTCCTGGATTACCCGACCGCCCTTGTGGTACGTTTATGTCGGCGGTCGATACGGACCCTCACACCCTTTGTCCTTATTGTAGGGGCCAACGGTGTGATAGAACTAATAAGTGTGGTGAGTGTAGGTAATGGTCTACCTCCCAGTGGGAGAGGTTTTCTCAGCGACGGAAGGAGAAGTCCAAGCGGAATATTTCTCCTTCGAAGGTTTCTTTGAAAGGAGAAAATCCCAAGGACTCTTCTTCCGTTGCCCAAACCTCCTCCGGAGCTCCTGCTCGATCGGTTTCTTCCGAGAAACTGTCGAGTGGTAGTGTAGGCCATAGTTCTGTTTCCCGACCTCGGGGTTCGGGAGAGGGCATTGCCTCCCATAGCAAGGCAGCTCCTCCTCCTCCCCCGGGGGAGGATTTAAATATTAATGTGTACTAATGATTTGTTGCAGCTTTGGTCTTCCTTGGGGCTCGAGGGTTCGCCCTCCAAGGAAGCCTTGTTTGACATGATCCGGTTGGGTGCCGCTGTCAAACAATCGCCGACTTTGGCAGAGGTTGATCCTCTGTCTATCGTCGACGTTATGGTGGCAGAGGCTTCCGATGCGGTATCTCCGACCTCTGCTCCTGATCAACCTGCTGTAGCTGAAGGCTTAGTTTCTCCCTCTGCTCAACCTTCGAGGGAGGAACTAAGTCCAACAGTCCCTCCTGCCGGTGATTCTCGCCCTTGGGGGAGTTCACTTATAAAGACTCCTCTTCGGAGGACTGCTGACGGTCAGCTTGCTGACCCAACGGCCCCCAGAGGGTGCATACGGCGTAAAGCTCGCCTTCCTCTTCGCCGGAGAAGCCTTCCTTCACCTCACAAGGGTGTGAGGAGGTGCCTCTTCGGTTCATCGTCATCGCCGCAGTCCGCCGCAGAGGAGCTTCGTCATCTTTCTCCAACTGTACCAGCTACAACCTTGGACCTCTCTGCGGATCGTTAGCGATCCCCTTCGGTGGAAGGTCGTCCTTATAAAAGACACGTCGACCTTCCACCCGTCAGACCTGCTGACCTGCCGTCGCCTTTCCTGGCTGCTGATGCGCTGTGGGCGCCGACACATCCTGTTTTTGTGAGACAGGCAACGGTCCCTTCGGGGCAACAAGGGTGTATGCGCAATTTGGAGCATACGTCCCTAACGCGCCAGCGCTCATCTGCTGCCGATGATCTTGAGATAGCATGTCAGCGGTCACCTGTGCGCCAGCGCTCACCTGTGCGCCAGCGCTCACCTGTGCGCCAGCGCTCACCTGCGCGCCAGTGCTCACCTGCACGCAAGCGCTCATCTACTGCCGTCGATGTTTCTGCTAAAGCGTGCCAGTGCTCACCTGCGCGCCAGCGCTCCCCTGATCGCCAGCGCGCTACTGCGTGCCTTCAACCTTCTGCGCGCCATGCGCGCCATCGTTCTCCTGTGCGCCAGCGCTCGCGAACGCGCCAGAGCTCTCCTGCGCGCCAGCTCTCGCCTGTGCGCCATCGCTCTCCGCGCCAACGATCTCCTGCGCGCCCACGATCTTCTGATCTGGGCGCAGTAGGGAAGTTGAATACTTCCCCTGCTCGTCAGCGCTTGCCAACGCGCCATCGATCTCCACCTGCGCGCCATCCCTCGCCAGCACGCATCTGCGCGCAGTCTCCTACTCGCGCCCACGCCCATCTCCCCAGCCTGATGTGCGCACACATGCGCGCCCGCGCGCAAGAGATGTCTCTCCTGCGCGCGCGCCCAACGGTATCATCGTCCGCACGGGCTCTTCATCCTGAGCCTGCGCGCGAGCGCGCAATCTTCCTACTGCGCAGCCTCTGCTGTCTCAGGCACGGGCTCATACTCGCCATCGCTCGCCCGTGCGCGCCAACAGTGTCCCGCGCGCGACCCCGGGTATTCCCCAGCGCGCTCCCCAGCGCCAATACCCTCCCACGCGCGAGGCTGCAGGACAACGGGCGGCTAGGTCGTCATCGCCACACACACACACACACCCCCACCCACCTGCAAGCGCAGAACAGCGCGCTCGCCAGCAGGGGGGAAGGTTCCAGAAAGGTCCAGGGACATTTCTTCTCCTTCATCTTCTTCGTTTCAGGCGAACCCCCATTTGGTAACTCCTCCCAGGGATCGGTCGATCCCTTTGCCTCCAGAGGGAGTATCTGACAGCGCAGCCGTCAGCCAGCAGCCTTGGTTTGGGACACTGGTCAGAGCGGTCGTGGAGGCATTTAAGCCTGTTCTCTCTGACCTGGGCCACAAATCCTTGGCAGCTTCTACTCCCCTGAAGAGGAAAAGAGGAGTTTCAAACGTGGTAACTTCTCCGAAGGCAAAGCTGACTCCTCGTAAGTCTTTGAGGCAGGCCTCCTCACCCCCCCAGACTTTTTCTCCCTCCCCTTCGGACGAAGACTTCCCGTCCTCGGGAGTCTCGTGAGGTGAGGCGTTTCCCCATCGCACCAATGAGGGAAACCCCGCCCTCGCGCTGGAAAGTCTTCTCGGGTAGGGTTGGAGAAGAGCCTACCCCTGTCATTGTTGGAGTCTTGCATCCCTCCCAGGAGGGAGTCGAAGGACTCCAAGACTGTACCAAAGTCTTCGTCAAGACTTAGACCGGAGCCAGCCAGTCACTCGGAGAACGTCCGCGAGTCCCCCCAAGAAGAGCCTTTGGGGACAGGAGACTTTGCTGCTAGTCCTTCAGGAGGAGAGCTGCAGGAGTCAGAACACGCGTTCTGGCAGGTTCTGACCCTTATGAGGAATCTCAATGGGTTTGCTGACCCAGAGATTCCTCCTCGTGAGGGCAAAGACGCGGTCTCGGACCGAGTCTTTGGGACTCAAAAACCCTCGAAGGCCAGTGCGGCTTTGCCCTGGTCCCAAGGGGTCAAGAGTGCCAGAGACAAGATCGAAGTCCAGCTCTCCGAGCTTGCTTCCTCCAGCTGATCCAGCGCCGGCAACAAGCTCCTCCCACCTCCTTGTGTCCAACAGAGGAGGTACTTCGACATCGTGGAGGAGACTTGTTTGGCTCTTCCCCTTCACCATTCATTGGAAGAGCTTACCAGGGGATTCCCTCTTGAGAGACTCTCCAACTGGCAGGTCTCGTTCTCGGCAACGGAGATCCTTAGCCAAGAGAAGGTGGCGAAGTGTGCCATGCAGGCCACTTCTTGGCTGGATATTTGGCTAGGGACCTTAGGTATCCTGATACGTTCGGAGAATTTATCCAAAGAAAGTACCAGGAAGGCTATGGAGACCTTTTTACTCTCGGGCACTCCCACGATCGAGTTTCTAGCCCACCAAGTCTCGAACTTGTGTGGGCTAACACCATCTTGAAACGTCGAGATGCGGTGTCTGAAAGGTTCCATCAAAAGGTCCCTAACACCGAGATCAGCAGGCTCAGACATTCTTCTGTGATGGGAAAGAACTTGTTTGAGCCTAGGGACATGGAGCAGGCTGCTGAGAGGTGGAGGAAGTCCAACCAGGACTTCCTCCTACATAGGGCTCTGACATCGAAGCCCTATAAACCTCCAGCACCCCAGCAGCCACGCCCTACCAAGACCACGAAACCGGCAGCGGCAGCGAAGACAGTGGTGTCTAAGCCCTTTCCTGTCAAGGACAAGAAAGGCAAAAAGCCCTCCAGGGGAGGAAAGAATCCTAGAGGGAGCGGCCGAGGCTGCAAACGCTAGGATTGGCAGTCCCCCTGCATGTCCATCAGTGGGGGGTTGCCTACAAAGTTGCGCGAACAGGTGGCAGCAACTCGGGACGGATTCCTGGACGATTTCCGTAATCAGTCAGGGATATCGCGTCCCGTTCACAACATCTCTACTTCCCCTGACAGCGGATCCAGTGTCGTTGAGCTCCCTTGCCATGGGATCAGCAAGGGGGCAAGCCCTTCGGGCAGAAGTCCAGACCATGTTGAAAAAGGGTGCTCTCCAAGAGGTCCTCGACAGGTCTCCAGGCTTCTTCAGTCGACTCTTTCTTGTAAAGAAGGCGTCTGGAGGCTGGAGACCAGTCATCGACCTCTCGGCTCTGAACAAGTTTGTCAAGCAAACTCCGTTCAGCATGGAGACCGCAGACACGGTCAGACTTGCAGTGAGACCGCAAGACTTCATGTGTACACTGGATCTGAAGGACGCGTACTTCCAGATCCCAGTCCATCCATCTTCAAGGAAGTACTTAAGATTCAGCCTAGAAAACAAAGTTTACCAGTTCAAGGTGCTGTGTTTCGGTCTCTCCACAGCACCACAGGTTTTCACCAGAGTGTTCACCCTAATATCGTCGTGGGCAACAGGATCGGCATCCGTCTCCTCCGTTATCTGGACGATTGGCTGATCCTAGCAGACTCGGAGTCATCCCTTCTTCAACACCGAGACAAACTTCTGGGACTTTGCCAGGATCTGGGGATCATGGTAAATCTCGAGAAGTCCTCTCTGCTTCCCACTCAAAGACTGGTATACCTAGGCATGATCATAGACACCAATCTCCACAAAGCCTTCCCATCAGACGACAGGATAGCAAGGCTGAGGAGGGTCGCAAGCCCTTTCCTCAGACAAGAAGAATTCCCAGCCCAATCGTGGTTACGTCTCCTCGGTCACCTCTCATCTTTGGCTCGTCTAGTTCCCAACGGTTGCCTCAGGATGAGATCCCTCCAGTGGCGACTCAAGTCCCGGTGGAATCAGGGTTACGATTCCCCGGACGTCATGATCCCTACGGGACCTGCGGAACGGACGGACCTCCAGTGGTGGGTGACAGACGAGAACCTACGATGAGGAGTGGTTCTTCTTGTCCTCCCCCCGGGACTTGATGCTGTTTTCGGACGCTTCAAAGAAAGGGTGGTGGCCCACGTTCTGCACCACAGGACCTCAGGCCTGTGGTCAGAATCAGAAAAGTGCCTCCATATAAATCTGCTAGAGATGAAGGCCGTCTTCCTGGCCCTTCAACAGTTCCAACAATACCTGGCGGGTCACTCTGTGGTGGTGATGAGCGACAACACCACAGTAGTGGCTTACATCAACAAGCAACGAGGTACCTTTTCGAAGCAGCTATCCCATTTCGCAGTAGAGATACTGAGATGGACCGAAGTCCACTCGATTCCACTATCGGCACGTTTCATTCCAGGCAAGAGGAATGTGCTCGCCGACAGTCTGAGCAGAGCGTCTCGGATAGTGAGTACCGAGTGGTCTTTGGATCATCTTGTAGCCAACAAAGTCCTGACTTTGTGGGGTTCTCTGACTGTGGATCTGTTCGCGACAGCGTTGAACTTCAAGCTTCCGCTGTACTGCTCCCCGGTCCCGGATCCCAAGGCGCTCTGGCAAGATGACTTCCAACAACGGTGGGACAACATCGACGTGTACGCCTTTCCCCCCGTTCTGTCTGATGATGAGGGTGCTCAACAAGACCAGAATATCGGTTAATCTTTAAATGACCTTTATAGCTCCGCTATGGCATCACGCGGAATGGTTTCCGGACCTTCTGCAACTCCTAACGGAACTTCCGAGAAAACTCCCTCCGCGACACGAGCTACTCAGACAACCACATGCCAACATCTTCCACAAAGCCGTAGCTTCGCTACGACTTCACGCCTGGAGACTATCCAGCATCTCCTCGCTGAGAGAGGATTTTCGCAACAAGTTGCGATTAGGATGTCTGGACATCTGCGAAAGTCATCCGCATCTCTCTACCAGGCAAAGTAGAAAGTCTTCTGTAGTTGGTGTTGTGGAAGGGGTATCTCTCCACTCGATGCCACTATTCCAGCAATAGCGGAGTTCCTCGTGTATTTGCGGGAAGAAATGCGCCTTTCAGTCTCAGCGGTGAAAGGCTATCGCTCAGCCTCAAGTCTAGCCTTCAGGCTCAAAGGAGTGGACATTTCTTCCTCGCTGGAACTTTCCCTACTCATACGAAGTTATGAACTTACCTGCCCTCAGTCAGAAGTGAGACCTCCTCCATGGAACGTGGTTCGAGTTCTCAGGTCTCATAAGAGACCTCCCTATGAACCATTACGCCAGGCTTCAGATTGCCACCTAACTTGGAAGACGGTGTTCCTACTAGCTTTGGCCTCGGCCAAGCGAGTCGGTGAACTTCATGGTCTCTCATATGACATCGCCCATTCAAGGGGATGGGGGGAGATAACGTTCAAATTCGTCCCTGAGTTTATTGCTAAGACTCAGAATCCGGGGGTGCCGGACCCTCGGTTCGACTCCTTCCAGATTTTGAGTCTTCGTTCTGTAACAGATGACCCAGACCATCTCCTACTGTGCCCAGTAAGGAGTCTGAGGCTATACAGTATCTCAAAAGAACGGCTGCAGTCCGTCCTCAGGTGCAGGCATTGTTTGTGAGCACTGGGAGGGCTTAAGAGGAGGGTCACCAAGAACACCATCTCGGCTTGGATTCGAAGGAAAGTAAGCTTGATGCTAACACTCTAGTTCTCGAGAGTATGTTAGCTATAGAACAGCATATAATCAACAAGCAGGGAGCCATGGTGGAAGTCTCTGAACGTTCGTCGAGATGTTCCCCAAATACCTTTGTCTATTCGTACACCCCTGCAGGCAGTGGTTGTACAAATTGATATGGAGAAAATATACAATATGCTCCCTGTACTTATCGCCAAATGATAATATTTTATATGATGATTTAGTAGAGGTCATTCAACAACTCCCTCAACCTTTTCTCTTACTGGGAGATAAGAATGGTGGACATCCTTTATGGGGTGATGTTTTGGCAAACACAAGGAGCAATATTATCTCATCATTTGTGGAGAATGAGGATGTTGGACTCCTTAATACAGGAGAGCCCTTGCACTTCCATGTTCAGACAGGTACCTTGTCATGCATTGACCTTTCAATTGCAAGCTCTAACTTCCTTCTTGATTTTGATTGGAGGACATTAGATGATTGGCATACTAGTGATCATGCACCAATCATTATAAACACCAAGGGTCCGCCTTTACAAAGATCGTCGAGATAGAATCTTGATAAGGCAGACTGGGTTAAATATCGTGAGCTAAGTGAAATCGAAGGGAGTGCAGAACAGTTTGAAAGTATTGATGATGCATTGACCTACTGAATGGAACTCTCCATACAGCAGGAATCAATTCAGTTCCCAGAACCACAGGATTATTCAAACAAAGACCAGTCCCGTGGTGGTCCTCAGAATTAACAGTCTTGCACAGAGCCACCAGAAAATCTCTTGACTAGATTGCGTAGACGCCGTACTGATGAAAATTTGATAACATACAAAAAGTGTAGAGCACAGTTCCGTCGTGCCATGAAAGAAGCTAGACGCCAGTCTTGGGTGACTTTTGTTTCCTCCATTAACAGTAGAACATCTCCATCTTCTGTACGGAGGAAAATGAAAAAGAATGCAGGCAAATTTACCCCAAACCCACCACCAGTTTTGAAAGTGAATGGTCAGTATGTGACTTAAGCAAATGATGTTAGCAATGCCCTGGCTGATCACTTTTCAAATGTATCATGCAAGTGTGTAGCAGCTCCTGGTCACCAGTATAGGAGTATTGAAGAAAATAAAATTTTTAATTTTGCAACAGGAAGGGAAGAATCGTATAATTCTCCTTTCACTGAAAGAGAACTTGATTCCGCACTTGCTGCTTGTAACGATACAGCCCCTGGACCCGATGGAATTCCATGTGCAATGATTAAACATGTACATTTTGATACAAAGTTATTAATTTTAAGCATTATTAATAGAATATGGCATGATCATAGTAACCCAAGTGTTTGGGAACTAGCCATAATTTTAGCCTTTTAAATACCCGGTAAGGACAAGTTTTTAGCAGCAAACTATCGACCTATTGCATTGACATCTGGTTTATGTAAAATCATGGAGAAAATGGTCAATGCAAGGCTGATGTGGTACCTTGAAAAGAAGGGTATTTTATCACCCATTCACTGTGGATTCAGAAGAATGCACTTAACGACTGTGTTGATATGACTTGAGTCCTCTATTTGTGAAGCCTTTGCTTCCAAACAGCACCATGTGACAGCCTTTTTTTTTTTTTACCTTGAAAAGGCATATGATATACTCAAAACAATTCATGAAATGGGATTAAGAGGAGAGCTACCACTATTTATTCAGTCATTTCTTTCACATAGTTTTTCAAGTGAGAGTGGGGAAACTTAGAGAGTAAATGTCAGGAAGGAGGAGTTCCTCAGGGTAGTGTGCTGAGTGTAACCCTGTTTGCACTAGCAATTAATGAGATATCCTCAGTCATTCCCCGGGATGTTCTCTCAACTATTTGTGGATGATCTCTCCATATCATTTGCTGGAGTTAGAATGGCAATGGTTGAGAGAAAAATAAAATTCTCAATTGACAAAATTATCCAGTGGGACAATATAAATGGATTTAAGTTTTTGACAAGTAAAACTACTATTGTCCATTTTTGTCGTATCCGGGGAGAACATCCAGACCCGGATATATACAATAAAGGTCAACAGATCCCATGTGTAAGTGAAGCTAAATTTTTAGGTTTGATATTTGACTGTAGGCTTACATGGGTTTCTCACTTAAAAGCATTAAAAGCTAAATGTCTTGAGGCTCTGAATATTTTAAAAGTATTGTCCCAGACATCATGGGGAGCAGACTGCAATACTATTTTAAAATAATACAAGGCCTTGATTTTTTCCAAAATTAGTTATGGATGTGAAATATACTCCTTGGCCACCCCAAGCCAATTAAAGATGTTAGATTCAATACATCATGCTGGTATTAGATTGTCTACAGAAGCGTTTAGAACCTTGCCTATCCCAAGTCTCCTTGTTGATGCTGGAGACTTATCGCTAGACGTATACCGAATGTCCTCTATTATTCGGTATTGGTTAAGATTGCAAAGACTCCCTAATTCTTCAGCCTTTCAGACTGCAAGCCTTGTAAGGCACTCAACATACTTTGAGTTGCACCCAAAATCTCCTCAACCTTATGGCTTTCGGGTGAAACGATTATTAAACAGTCTTGATATAATTAGAATTAAGGTGCTTCCATTTAAGGTACAGTACTGTATCATCAACACCTCCATGGAAATTACTAGATACTGTATATCTTTTTGTAAATACTTTATTAGAGTTAGAAGAATATGACTGACTTGGAGTCCAGGTCTCTTTATGAAACATGTTGCAGAACATAGGGGATTGAGTTTTATACATACTGATGGCTCCAAATCGGATGCTGGCGTTGGAGTACAGAGTAAAGGTTTTAATGGTAAAGGTGCCGTTCCTCTAACAGCTTCCATATATACTGCCGAACTGTATGGCATACTAACCGCTATTTAGAAAATAGCGTTGGAGGAGGGTAATTTTACCATTTTTAGTGATGCAAGGAATGTCCTTCAGACTTTAGCAGTTTTTAATTCTATTAACCCTCTAGTTTTAAAGATTTTAGAATGGCTTTTTATTATTGGATGGAGAGGTATAATGGTTCAAATTTGTTAGGTTCCAGCACATGTAGGTGTGTCTGGGAATGAGAAGGCAGATTTACTGGTGAAGAATGCTGTATCTGAGTTACTACCAAGAAGGTATCCCATTCCCTGTAATGATTTCCTACCTGACATCAAGAAATTGTTTTGTAATAATTGACAACAGCACTGGGATAGTCTAGATGGCAATAAAATGAGAGTAGTAACAAATGTCATATTTCTTTGGAGGTATAACACGATGCCCCGAAAGTGGGAGATGTCTCTTTGTCATCTCCGTATTGGTCACACTCGGTTGACACACCCGAGTTTCTGCTGAAGGGCCAACACCAACCGTATTGTGACGACTGTTTAGTACCTTTAACAGTGAGGCATTTTTTGACCGAATGCCCCAATTATAATAACTTTATAAATAGATATCTGTTTGAGGCTCGAGGTGAGGATGACAGGTTCATCCTTACCAAGATTCTTGGACATGTGTCCTACTAAGCGAGCGGCATTTTTAGATTTATTTCAGAAGAAGGTCTTTTGAAAACTATTCAACCTCTATAATGACATTCAACTTTTATGGTTATAGTTTAATCTTTTATTTTTTATATAAAATAAATGATATTGGCGTCAATGACCTTAGATGTCACGATGCCAGAAAACTTTAAATTAATCAATCAATCATCGCAAAACGAGACTCCTACCAGTCTCTTCAGTCTCATGGGCCTCCACCTGTCTCCTTTGCGCTCACGCCCAGTTCCTCCCCGAAAGGAAGACCCATGCCGATCCTGCCTGCAGGGACAGGGGATCAGAATCCATCTCAGATTCCGAAACCCAAGGTGCCTTGCCGCCCTAAGGGCCCCCCTCCCAGCACATCAGGATCTTGCGACCCCCCCATGGCTGAAAACACTATTTAACGTAGTGTGGGAAGCTGTGACCCGGCCATTCCCCGTTTCCAGTCCTTAGGTGACACTCCAAGGATTCCTTTATGCCAGCCCTCGTTACGGGTGCCTCTCCTCCAGCTGACCCCAGGAGGAGTTCGCAGGACTCTGCTTCGCAGAGCTCGTCCTTAGGGAGAAGCCCATCTCTCCCCACAAGAGGCCCTGCGATGAGAGAGTTCCAGAACCTGGCAGTCCCCTGCAGTTCAGGACCCCACAGGCCAGAACTAAGGGTAGGAGAAAAAGGATGACACCTTCTCCTCCTAAGAAATACTGGGTGACGTCCTACACGGACTCATTCCACTTTACTCCAGTTGAGGTGATATCAAGGGCTGCTCGCCCATTACTCCAGTTGAGGTGATATCAAGGGCTGCTCGCCCTCCAACCCGTGTGGACATGATTCCTCCACCTCCGGAAGTCTTATCAACCCCGAAGGGCAGAGAAGGCTGCAAGGCCTGCTCTGATGGAGGTTCTAATACCTCAGCGTAGACAGCCCAAGGATTTGTTCATAATTCATAAATCCTGAGCTAGAGCTCCTCTACCTCAACCTGAGAGGCAGAAAAAGTTCTTGTCCACGCCGTCAGATGTACCCCTGTCATCGGTCTACCCAGATGACGACCCTGACCCAATATGGGCCCCTAGGGTTGAGGACTCAGACGTGAATGAAAGAGATCATGAGGATGATCTTCTTTCAGCTGCAGCTAGCCCAAGCTGTCGGAGGCAGAGAGGAAGGAGTCTGAATACCCCTTCTGGCAGATGTTATCCTGCATTCGCACCATCAATGGGCTGCCAGACCCATCGGCCTCCACTCATGAATGTAAGGACACAGTCCTTGATTAGGTGTATGGCATTGAGACCCTGAAGGCCAGCGCAGCTTTGCCTTAGTCAAAGGGATTGATAAGTGCCAAACAGAAGGTGATGTCACAGGCTACAGACTCCTCCTCCTCCTCACGTTTCAGCGCCTCCTGCAAACCCCTCCCTCCTTCTTTGTGTTACAAAGGAGGTATTAAGAGATCATTAATGACTCTCTCCCTGTTCTGCCTCTAGACCATTCCATAGAGGCACTCTTGTAAGGCACGCCCTTGAGAAACTCACGGGACTTCTGGTATCGTACTCGGCCTCCGAGATACTCGACCAAGAAAAAGTTGCAAAGTACGGTATGCAGGCAACTTTCCAGGCTTGATTTCTGGTTGGGGGTCTGTAGGACGACTGGTACAGTCTCAGGAATAGTCTCGAGGGCCCACAAGGAAGTCTTTGGAGACTTTCCTATTGTCAGGAACAAGAGCATTACAGTTTCTCTCCCACCAGGTGGTGAACCTTTGAGTTTGCTGAAGGTAATCATCTGTTCCCTAGTTTGCAATTTGGTTTTCGTAAAGGCCTTGGCGCATGTGATGCCCTTCTTGCAATCTCAAAGGCTGTACAGAAAAATCCTCGATTGTGGTCAGGAAGTTTGTATGATTAGCCTTGATTTTAGGACTGTCTTTGACCATGTCAATCATGAGGCCCTTGTTTTCAAAGTCAAACAGTTGGGAGTTGGTGGGTCGTTTCTTAGCATTATTATTGAATTTTTAAGTAATAGATCTGAGAGTTGTTGCTCATGGGCACCATAGTGAGTATAGGAATGTAATATCTGGTGTTCCACAGGATAGTTTTCTTGGCCCATTACTTTTCATACTATGTACACATGACATGTGGTTTAGCTTGGAAAACAAGCTTGTTGCTTATGCAGTTGATGCTACTCTCTTTGCATAAATTCCATCTCCTGAATGTAGATCTGAGGTTGCTGAATCCCTTAATAGAGATCTAGGTAAAATTAGTGCATGGTGCAAATTTTTGGGTATGAAGTTGAAGCCTAACCAAACTCAAAGTCTGATTGTAAGTAGGTCCAGGACAGTTGCTCCTCAGCATCTGTATCTCAGCATTGATAATGATTATTAACTTTGTATGACTTTTAAAATTTGTGTAATTATCGACAGCAAATTTACTTTTGAGAAACACATTAGGTCTGTGTCGTCTTCAATTGCACAAACAACTGGCTTATTGAGAAAGTCTTTTAAGATTTTCGGTGATCAATCTATTCTGAAGAAGTGTTTTAATTCTTTCATTCTACCTTGTTTCGAGCATTGTTCTTCTGTCTGGTCTTCAGCTGCGGATTTTCATCTTAATTTGTTGGACAGGAACTTATGGTCTATTCCTGATCTAGATGTTAATATTTGGCACTGTCGTTCAATTAGTTAATTATGCATGTTGCATGAGATTTTTCATAATTCTGACCATCCTTTACATTTATCAGATCTTCCTGGACAGTTCCATCCTGTTCGTAATACTAGGCAGGCAGTTAATTCTAATAGTCAGGCCTTCTCCATCATGAGTCTCAATACTGAACAGTATTCTAGAAGTTTTATTTCAGCTGTGACAAAGTTGTGGAATGATCTTCCTAATCGGGTAATTGAATCAGTAGAGCTTCAAAAGTTCAAACTTGCAGCAAATGTTTCTTTATATGAATTATCTGTTTTAATGTTGTTAATGTTTTTTAAGATATTTTATTTTAACTTTTCATTACTTATATAATTTATTTAGTTCTTGTTTCCTTTCCTCACTGGGCTATTTTTCCCTTTTGGAGCTCGTGGGCTTATAGCATCTTTCTTTTCCAACTAGGGTTGTAGCTTGGCTAATAGTAACAACAACAACAAGAATAAGAATAAGAATAATTAATAATAATAACACTATCCTGAAGAGGAGAGACTCAGTCATAGGGAAGTTCCATAGGAAACTCCCTCAGACTGAAGTACTGTATCGAGACTCAGGAATTCCCCCTTCGAAGGGAGTTCCCTATTTGATCTGGAGGAAGTCGAGCGGATGGCTGAGAGATGGAGGAAGTTAAATCAGGACTTCCTCATCCAAAGGGCTTTGACATCCAAGCCTTATCATCCTCAGCCACAGAGAAAAGAGGCTCCCAAACTGCTGACTAACAGGGCTAGAGACCCTAGGTAGCAGGGTCCCAAGGTGTTTAAGAAGTCCTTTTGAGGCAAGAAGTCCTTCCATGGAGGGAAGGGAAAGAGAGAATCTGGCTGAGGCCGATCCCACTAGGACCGCCAATCCTCCCATACGACCACCTGTGGGGGAATACCTGCAAAGCTGCTAGCAAAGGTGGCTACATCACGGGGCACAACCCTGGACAATCGAGGCGACTCGTTCAGGGTATCGCGTCCCGTTCACGCTATCTTTCCCTCCACCAACTTGGGATCCAGTTCCACCGAACTCCTACTCAAAAGGATCTGCAAAGGAGTTAGCCCTTCGTGCAGAAGTCTAGACCATGTCTGAGAAGGGTGCTCTCTAAGAGGTCATTGACGGGTCCCCAGGCTTCTACAGTCAACTCTCTCTTGTGAGAAAGGTGTCTGGAGGCTGGAGACTAGTCATCAACCTCTCGGCCCTGAACAGGTTTGTCAGTCTAACCTCGTTCAGGATGTCGACAACCGACATGGTTAGACAAGCAATAAGACCGCAGGACTTCATGTACACAATGGATCTCAAGAACGCATACTTCCAGATCCCAATTCATCTGTCTTCCAGGAAGTTTCTAAGATTCATGCTAAACCAGAAACATTACCAGTTCAAGGTGCTGTGCTTCGGTCTTTCTACGGCACCCCAGGTTTTCACGAAATCTTCTCCCTCGTGTCAGCATGGGCTCACAGAATTGGCATACACCTCCTAAGATATCTGGACGATTGGCTGATTCTAGCAGACTCGGCAGTGACCCTGCTTAGCCACCTAGAAGATCTGCCAAGATCTGGGGTTCATGGTAAACCTCGAAGTCTAAATTGCTCTCATTACAGACTGTTATTTCGGGGCATGTTAATACACCGAAAGGCACAAAGCATTTCCTTCAGACAAAAGAATACAAGAGGCTGAGGGAGGTAGCAAAGCCCTTTCTGAGACAAGAAGAGCTCACATCCCAGAGGTGGTTGTGGCTGCTTGGCCATCTACCCTCTCTGGCCCATGTAGTTCCCAACAGATGCCAAAGGATGAGTCCCAGTGAAATCAGTCAACCAATTCCCGAGAACTCCTAGTCCGCATAGGACATCAGGAACAGACAGACCTCGGATGGTGGTTGACAGACCAAAACCTCTGCAAAGTGGTTGATCTTCTCATCCCTCCCCTGGAATTGATGCTCTTTTCGGATACATCAGAAGAAGGGTGGGACCCCATATGCTGCACCACACCACCTCCGGCCAATGGTCTGAATCAGAAAGGCATCAGCACATAAATCTCTAGAGATGACGGCAGCCTTCCTCGCTCTCCAATAGTTCCTGGCAGTGCCCTCTGTGGTATTAATGAGTGACAATACCACAGTGGTAGCTTACCTAAATAAACAAGGCGGTACCTTTTCACAGCAACTGTGCCACCAGCCACCTGTTGAGATACTACCGTTAGAGAGTTATTGGGTCCTTTAACTGGCCAGACAGTACTGCACTGGATCCCTCTCTCTGGTTATGGCTCATTTCAACTTTGCTGTCACATGCACAGAAGTCTGGTCTATTCTTTACATATTCTGCTCTCACCTCATAGGCTTGACAACCCTGTAATTACAAAACATTTCTTCTACCTCTCAGGAGGTTTACTGCTCTGTAATTGTTCAGTGGGTACATTCCTCTTGGTAAGGGTAGAAGAGACTCTTCTAAGAGGAGGAACTCCAAAATCTAACCATTGTTCTCTAGTCTTGGGTAGTGTCATAGCCTCCGTACCATGGTTTTCCACTGTCTTGTGTAGAGATCTCTTGCTTGAGGGTACATTCCGGCTCACTTAGCTATCTTGTTTCTCTTCCTCTTGTTATTTTGTAGTTTTTATAGTTTATATATGAAAGATTTATTTTAATGTTGTTCTTAAACTTCACTTGTTGTTTATTTCCTTTCCTCACCGAGCTATTTTCCCTGTTGGAGCCCTTGGCCCAATAGCATCCTGCTTTTCCAACTAGGGTTGTAGTTTAGCAAATAATAATAATAATAATAATAAAAAAAAGATACTCAGATGCGCAGAAGACAGCTCGGTGACCCTATCTTTGCACTTCATTCCAGGCAAACGGAATGTGCCAGCAAACAATCTGAGCAGAGCCACTCTGATTAAGATAAGTCCTCAATCAAGTCAGCGTAAGCAAGAACTTACTAATGACTCTAATAGCTCTGCTATACTATCAAGCATAGGGATTCTCGGACCTTCTGCAGCTACTCACAAGATTCCAAGGGAACTTCCTTTACGATATAATCTGCTCAATCAACCACATGCTAACATCTCCTACAAAGCCATAGCTTCCCTTCGACTTGACGCCTGGAGACTGTCCAGCACCTCCTCAACCAGAGAGGCTTTTTGCAATGAGTTGTAAAAACAATGGCTGGACACCTCAGATGCTCTACAGTTTCGGTCTACCAGGTGAAATGGTCTGTTTTCTGTGGTTGGTGTCGAGGAAGGGATATCAATCCCCTCTATGCCTCTATTCCAGCAATAGCGTAGTTCCTTATACACCTTTGGGAAGAAATGCTTCTCTCAGTTTTGGCAGTCAAAGGCTACCGCTCAGCCTTGAGTATAGCCTTTTAACTGAAAGTAGATATTTCTTCCTCGTTAGAACTTTCCTTATTCATACGAAGCAGAGATTTCTTGTCCCAAGCTGGAACTTATACCTTCTCCTTGGAATGTGGTTCGAGTACTTGTCCTTGAAGTGCCCTCCTTATGAACCATTACGCCAAGTAACATATTGCCACCTCACTTGAAAGACGGTATTCTTACTCGCTTTGGCTTTGGCCAAAAAAGTAAGCTATATGGTCTATCCTCTGACGTCTCCCACTCTAGGAGAAGGGGAGAAGTAATCTTCAATTTTGTCCCAGAGTTCATAGCCAAGACTCAAAATCCAGGTGTGTTAGACCCTAGGTTCGGATAGTCTACATTCTGTAACCAAAGACCCAGACCAACTGCTACTTTACCCAATAAGGAGTCTGAGGTGTTACCTACAGAGAACAGCAGCAGCTCGCCCCCGTGCATCGGCACTGTTTTTCAGCATGGGGAAGGTCAAGAGGAGGGTCACGAGGAATACAATCTCCTGGATCCGTAAGGTTATAGAGTTTTCACTCTACTCCAACCCCCCTCCTACCAAATGACCCAGAGCACATGACGTCAGGGGCATTGCTATGTCTCTGGCGTTCAAGAAAACCTACTCTGTGGCACAGGTACTGCAAGCAGGTGTGTGGAAGCATCAGATGACCTTCACCGCCCACCACCTGCTGGACGTAACCCACAGGATCATGGATAGTTTTCCAATGGTCCTGTGGTGGCTGGCCAGCAAGTGGTCTAAACACCTCGAGCTTCTTTATAGGTAAGTAGCAGAGGGTTGAGGGCTAAGGTTACCCGAGTTAGTCTGGAGTGAATGAGTAAGAATGACTGGCTCTCTTCTTCCTTTCACCTTCTACCCCCTTGGTAACACAGCACCACAGTACCCAGCACAGCTGACCTTGCAGGTAAGACTCATTTCAATGTGGAACCCAAGTATAGAAATAATACTTGTTACGTTCCCCCCAATACCCCCACAAGGAAGGCTATTGGGGAAAAGTCTTAGGACTCTCATATATTTACGATTCAAGTTCCTACATTAAAAGACCAGCCGCATTGCTATATCCCAAACACAGCTTCTGCAGGCTGCTAATAGTCCATAGCACAAGATTTTAGCAAGGGCAGGGTTCCTACTACTTTCGATCACATATCAAAGTTGAGAGAACCCCGGGTCAAATGCCAAGGCCAGTTGCTGAGGACTTCCACCCTCCTAAGAGGTGAGTCACACCTAATTAAGTGTAAGGTTTGTATTTGTGTTGGAACAAATGACAAATTTGTTGGTAATTTGTGTATCTCTTAACATACCTGGAGCTAATTATACAAATTAGCCCACCAGCAAGTTTTGTCAGAAAACAGAGTGGATGCTCAGCTCAGGTGTGCGAGTGAACAGGGTAGCTGACTACCCCTACCCGCTAACTTGCAGATGGGTTGGTTATCCCTCGCTAAAATTACCATGGCTCGTTTTTTAGCTTTGCCGAAAGTGTTCCCCTAATAAATAGATCCAGGTTTGTTTGTTAGGAAAAATACAAATTACTTAAAAATTTGTCATATTTACCTTTTATCAGGTAATGCAAGCCAATGATGTTGCTTCCACCGGGAACTTGTAATGCCCTTAGGAATTACATAAAAACTCGGTGGCAGTACAATCTTACTGATGGAACATTAGCGATCTCCAAGGAATGCCAAGTTCCTCAGGTTCATGTTTTTGTAATGTTACACTAGCAAGGCAATGACAGAAAATAAGCATCCCATCCACCAGCAACAAGGATGTAGATAATGGCAGTTTAGCTAAAAAAAAATTTAAAGATTACAGTTCATAGAGGAAACAACTTCATCTCCCTGTGTTCTACCTTTAATCTATTCCTAGAACACAATGGACTATGGCACAGTTGTGCATTTAAAAAAGAATGAAAGAAAAAATTTAACTGCCAAAATTCAAGAGCCAGCTAGAGTATCTCTGTAGCCTACTGCTTACAGCCAAAATAAAAAGGACAGAGCCAAGTGTCGAGTCTGGGTGGTGCTTACTCGTCTGCCAATAACTGCTATTACCTTTAGAAAAGCTAAACGCCTTTTTGCAGCCAAGCCAAAATCAAACTCCTATCAAAGGATGGTAGTTTTCATTCGCAGCCAAAATTCGAGTGGCAGCATGAGTATGTATGTAGCTTACTGCTTGCAGCCGAAACAAAAAGGGCAGAGCCAATTGTCGAGTGGGGACTGCCTACTCTTCACCAGGCAATAACTACTATTATCTTATGAAAAGCTTAATGCCAGTTTGCAGCCAAGCCAAAATAATACTCCTATTAAAGGACTATAGTTTGTTTTCATGTAGAAAAAAAATTGAATCTTGGTTATTCAAATTATGCCTGCACTTGCTCATCAGTTGTTTTGCTAAGGCAAACATGATAAAAGGTAGACATTAAAATCTGTGTACATGAAAAATGATTTATTGACTGTATTCAACAACTTATTTACATATTGACACTGTTCAATTGTCAGAATGCCATACATACAATAGTACATCCATAGGCCAAATTGGCTTCCGACCAACACATCAAACATGAGAATGCTTGGGTAACTTAAATTATCTTATCAGGGGTAAATTACACACTTTACAAGGGATAGATAATACTTAAATGTCTGATATACAATTGTAATGGTGGGAGAGTTTGGGAGCTGTTACTATGGACAGCATGCAAGAAAAAATAAAGTAAGCTTACTTTGCATTAGCAATACCAATCTTGCTCAGTAGATTCACTATTGACAAGATTCTTTAAAAGGAGTCTTCTCACACTAACAGCCACTCCTTTGCCATTTACAATTCATGGACAAATACTATTTACCTGTGTTTTTGTACCAATCATCAAGAACAGCCAAGCTACTGTAAAAATTTATTTACATCCAAAAGATACTGGATTACATTGCATATACCCGACTTTCAATGCAGGATACACAATAGGTCGTATAGCTATATAAGTCTTAGAAATACGATGCGGTTTTATAAAAAAGAACATAAAATAAATTACATTGAAAACAGATGGGCCAACAAATATTTATTATATAAAAATCTATACAGACATCTTAATCATTTTGATATATTTACAGGTTACAATATGAAAATATGTCAAAGTAAACTAAGATGTCTGATTCAATATTGGCTATAAGTCTTTATGAAACAAATTAAAAATCTTTAGGCATTAAATTTGAAACTAAAGTTAAATAAAAAGTCTTACAAAATTGTACAAGTACACCATATAATTTCTATACATACTTAAAAGTTCCTGGACATAAAAGTGGTGGCTAAGCTCGAATGCTAAATTAACAACATACCACCAGAAATGCATGGGTTAAAAAATCTAAACATAGAATTGTAACTTCCTACTAGAAGAGACGAAGAAGCATAAAAATGTTTATTACTTGGGTACTGTCAAATATCTCAATTGAGCGACGGATTTGTCATGACTGTATACCCTAGTATTTTTGGAAGGACCATGGCAAGTAAAAAGTTACAATTCACTTAAAATAAAATGAAAATATCTGAAATTGCACTTGAGCTGGAGGCTCAGTTGGCCTCTTAATGAAATTCCTATTATAAATAAATCACATTTCAAATACAATATACTAAGTGCTCCTTCAGATTAAAAACCCTGACAACACACAAGCATGAAGCACGCGAGCTTCACCCTATGATGGGGAACTGTACCATATCATATTCTTGCAAGTGCATAAGTCAATTTTTTTACCTTGCCATACATAAACCAGACCATATTATATGCAAACTTTTGGCAGGCTTTTTGTATTTTACTGCGAAATGGGGAGACTTGTGACACAGGGATCATATTATTGCTTTCAACATAGATTTATGAATCGGCTGAATTGTCTAATTGTATTGTTATCTTTTGGACAAAAATTGCACTTTCAACTATACAAAGTATTTCATAATTCCAATCCCTGACTTGGAAAGCTGACTTCCTTGCACAAGGCACTTGGCTCTTCTTAGTTCATGCCATATATCATAAAAAAACACCAATTTTATTTGGGAGTCCATAAAAATAGAGCAACCACACAATTACATAAATATATATATATAATATATATAAAGAGGGTTGTTCCAATTAAGGAAGTCTTCTGCCCACCTCTAATCATTACCTACTATAAACTACTTCAGACCCAACTTCTCAGTCCCCTTAAAACGAAGACCATGTATTGATATACGATACTCTTAACCACGATAAAAGTACTTCACACTCAAGAAACATGGAGAAATATTCCTTGGGAATTCACATATACAGTAGTATAACAAAAAAGTAAAATTATTTACATAATACAACAACTTTTCCCAATCTAAAACATCACTGTCACTCTCTTATCCATTCTGCTTTTTAACATACAGAACAAATGGTCATACCTATTCACACAAATTATAATTTTCCTTTAAAACTTAAATAAAAAATACTAAATGTCCATGATTCAAGGCACAGCTACAGACAACATTTATCAATTGTCACATCACCATGACCAACCTACCACATATACATACATACATACAAAATACATACAGTATCCAAAAAAGGTATATACTGTATATACAGGACACAATGCTAAACCAGATCTCTTCATACACTAAAACTTATGTGTGAAATCCTTAATTCATCCATTTCCGACAATTTTCAGCACCACAAAGACATGGAATCTTATGGTCTTCTTCTTCATCAAACTTGTAATCATATGCCAGCTGCAAAGACAAGAACAAATATATATTTAATTTGAAATGAAGGAAAATATTGAATTAACTTTTGTGAACACAAAATGTAATTTACATGCATATTTCAACAGTATGCATGACAGACAAATAAAATAAGTACTGTACTTTATATAGTCCAATAATTACTGTGCCCAGAAAAAATAAAGTAATGCAACAATGTTCATGAATTAAAATTTCCTATCACCAAATACTCTTGGGGCACACTTCCTATTACCTATTAACTGTTGTATTCTTGTCCTGCTTTGTCAAGATGTCCCTGAGTGATAATAAAATACGTAACAAAAGAGCGGAAAATGTTGGAAGGTCTCAAGGTAGTTGCAGACAGATCACCTAGAGAAGATTTATAGTATTTTCATGTGATCTTCAGCCTCTACTGAAATGCTTAGGTACATTATTATTTTATTTTCTTTTGCTTTAATAACAAAAATATGAAGAACTTACTCTACCTGGCTGTTCAACCAGGTATATCTTTACTCAAACATCTCACTTTCCTATAAGAAAACCTTACTAGGAACATTTTATTCTATTATACATTTATTTTCATGCTCATTATGAATAATTCATAGTTTCCCTTATCCCATGGCTGTTATATTTTCTTAGCCTTTAGGATTTTACATAATTTCTGTGTTACAGACTATATTTTTCCAAATAGTTGTATGAATGATAGTATTCATATCAGCTCCTTTACCTTGTACTTATTCTTGTTAGTCCTGTGTTACAGAACTGAACTTCCTGAAAAGTAAGCCTTAAAATATAAAACTCTCATACTTATTCCTGTCAATCTTTGTTAAAAAACTAAAATTCATGAAAAGTGAACTTCTAAATAAAACCTATTCATTCTTAAACTACTCATAGATTTTACAAAAACTTTCACCTACCTCTTCCCCTCTAATAATTTTGCGATTTGAAATAATGAGAATCTTCAAATCTCGTTCAACTTCAATAGTTTCAGTGTAACAATTGGGTCCACAAGAATGGTTGATGTATCGAGCAAGACCTCCTGTGACAGTTGCATCAACAACCCTTTGGTCATCAAGTCTGAACATATAAATACCTCTGTTCTGAGCTTCATAGCGCTTCTCTCGCACCTGTGACAAATAATTAATAATTAATTCTTAAATTATAAGACTAAAATAGCTATCGGCAAGTAATTATATAACATTAATAACTACTTTTAAGCTTTCAAATGCTTTATTATTACAATAAACACATGGTATTTAGTAAATTAGTGATTAGAAAAATCAACCTTCCATCCTTAAACGTAGAGCTAATTTTTGTATAATTTTTTATTTTTAAAATTTACGGCACATGAATAAACATCCTTAGAGTAAACAAAATATAATAAATGGAGGTAACCATCACTGTCATGGGAACCTTCAAAATTGATAAAAAGTATATTTTTATAATACACTTCTAGTTTGATTGTGCATAGTGACTACATGTCCTTTTTCTCTCTGCATCATATTTAAGGAGCCATTTACTTTTAGTGATTAATGATTGATCAAGACGAGTAATGTTCCACGTTGGCTCATTGTGGGGAATGTACACCTTTGTCAGAACCAAATATGAGAACATATTTAGGTTATAAAGTTATTGCCTTATTTTCCTGTAGATATAAAAGTATGTCTCCTTATTTTGTTGAAGTGAGGGTTAGCAGTTATGAATTATTTTCAGGATATGCTTCTTTTTTCTATTGATTGAATTTTGGATGATCAGATAAAACATGCTTCAGTATTACTGATCTATACATGAGGGGTCTATAAACTTTTCGAGTAAAAAGGCATAAAATTTCAACTGGAAAATTATTTTGACATGATCTTTCAAAAATAAATGATGCATCCTGTTTCTGGCAGATTTGCAACACACACCATGAGGCCTCAATTAATTCCTAATAATAGATCTTGAAGATTCTAAAAGAAATCTCGGAAAGGAATAACAATGTTCAGTGATGAGAATTGACACATCTTTTAATAATCTCTCAGCAATTTTATTTCCTTTTGTACTGACATGACCCAGGCCCTGGTATTGAGCATATACAGTAAAGTGGTAAATCTACATAACATCAAAATAAAACCTTTTGTTTTAATATAACTAGCAGTAACTTACTCTGGCAAAAAAGAAAGAAAGAAAGAAAGAAAAAAAAATGTATTGAGTGAAATTTTTATATAGCCATTAGGATCAATGTGTAAATAACAACATTAACATGAATGGTAAATATACTGTATAAAAACTTACCTCTGCCAGTTCTGATCTGATGATTTCTCCAATGTACTCGATGATCATAGTGTTCTTTTCAATATCCCTTGCTGCATACAACCCCAGGCCTTGAATCTTCGATCTGGTAAAAATGAATCCATTATTCACTAATCACGTGCACTTTACAAAAAATTAAATTTTGCATGCATACTTAAGTTGCAGAAACAATTCTTAAAAAATAATGCACAAGAGAAATAAAATTAACTTCGACATACTTTTGATGGATAAAAGAAAAACACCTAGCAAAATGTATTTTCAATTCTGAAAATCATTGTATACAATTTTCATGAAAGAGAAAAATTGCCAGAATGTTTCAAATCAAAATATTACACATTATTGACTTGCAGTACCAATTCCCACAGTATTATACTCTCCTTGATTTTTTTAATGCTGTAATTAAGATTGGGCAGCCTTTCCCTAATAATATAAATCCCACACATTGTATTGTCGACAATTGTATAAAATAAGGGGTTGAGCCTGTTCTAAAGGACAATCTGGTCAAAATAGTTGAAAGGCATATGCCTTTCAATGTAAAAATAATCATGGACATACCCTGGTTCATTGATAATTTTAGATGTGCTTTATTTTAGGAGAAAAGGAAGGATTATCATCTTGGGAAAAGTAATGGATCAGATAATTATACTTGGCTAAGAGCCATTGCTCAAAGCTCAACTGAAAATTAATACCATAAGAAACCCTTTCTGGTACAATCCAGAGACATAAAGGGTGGGGGGGGGGGGGTTAAGTACCTCCTATGCTTAAACCAGATAACTCATTTACTATAAATAAGAGAAGGCAACCCTTTTGGCTGATGCATTTGACATTAGGCAGAGAAATTAGGAACTAAATCTTCATCATACCTACTGTATTTCCCTGATCTTAAATGAACTAGATTAGCTTTTTTTGTAGCAACATATAAAAAAACTTACTGAACTGATGCTTATGGAGGTGTATACCCAAATTGCATTTTCCACTTTTTTTTTTTTTTTTTTTTTTAAATAGACAGCTGATTTCTTACCTCACAGGTTGTTTTACTTTCCACAAATCAGCAATTGTTTGTGGATTGGTAAAGTTGCTCCATCAAGTTAAGTAAATGTATTTATGGTAGGTCTAGACCAGCTGTTTACTGCCCAATTTCCATAACTCCCAAGTTTTTGAACATCTTTTTGGCAAAATGTTTAAATAGGCATGCTGAAGATAATCATGTATTCTATAGTTTACAGTTTGCTTTTGGCTTTTGCAAAGGCCTTGTGGCATGTGATGCCACATAAAAGGTAGAAGATACTTCTGCCCACTCCCCTAAGACTGTCCTGTTGTTCAGGCATGTGCTCCTCTCGCATACTCGTCCTTAAGATCCACAGAAAGCAAGAACTATTCCTCTGATAGAATTCTTTGAGCGATCCTCTTCAACATCCCTCCTACCTTTGGCCTTCCAGAGTTCTCAGGAATGTTGAAAGAATGCACGAGTACTCCAAAGCTCCTCTGCTTGGAAGTTGTGGGTAATTCTGCCAGGGATTAGTTAAGACCTGGAGGCCTTCCTTGCAAACCCCATACCTAAGAGCTCCGAAGTGACAAAACCTTTTCTGAGGAAACTTGCCAGGGAATGGGGTGCCCCAGGCTCTTGAGACACACCTAAGTGCTGCCCAAAGACTAAGGACCCCTCCAAGGACGGATCCCCGAAATCATTCCTCTGAACATCGTAAGTGTGCATAGGCGTCAGACAGAACATCTGTGATCGTTTGCTTCCTTCAGTACCAGCCTTGGGACAGACAACATCCATGTGCCCTCTTAACCAGCTATTATCCGCAGGTCAGGCTGATGGAGGGCAACCTGGGAAGGCCAGTGAGGAAAAGATCCTTGGAACTTACATAGCCAACATGGAAGGAGTACTCCTACTATTCTCTCCTCAGATAGAGCGGAAGGATGGCCACGGCCCTGTGCCTCGCAGAGAGAAGATCCCTCTGCCCCAAATCTCTTGGTCTTCTAGTATGTGCCCGTGCGCAAAGAAGACTTCAAATGATGCGAGCCTTTATAGTGGCTCTGCCGAAGCATTGCAAGTTGAAGGAGGAACATGAATCCAAGGTCCAGCAGGAGGGCTGGAGAATGCTGAAGCACCGTCATCAACCAGAGGGCAACAAGAGTTTGGGGACGTAACTCCCCCCCCCCCCCCATTACAGGGATCCATTACGCCTGGGGGTAAATGACACGGGCCAAGGGATGAAGCTGGGACACATGGTCATGGTTCAGCGCCACAAAGCCCTTGGAGGGCAGAAATGCGGGGCTGCAAGACCTGACGCACTTGGCTAACGAAGCAGCCGGGGACCCGATGTGATATGGGATCATAGCTCTGGCTCTGCGAAACAGACGAAAGGGGGGGGGAGACACGACAGTTTGTTTCGGTGTAAGAACAGCCCAAAATTGTTTGAATGACATTTATAGAAACAATATAAAACTTTTAAAATAAAAAGATTTATTATAACTATGCTCCTAGGTACAGTGAATCATATTTAATAACCCTGTCGCTTAGAGGAGGAGTGGAAGTTAGTAAAAGAAAATTTTGTTGGGATTGCAAGTGATGTGTGTGGCAAGAAGGTTGTTGGAGGCAGCATGAGGAAGGGCAGTGAATGGTGGAATGAAGAAGTGAAGGTAAAAGTGAAAGAGAAAAAGAGGGCTTTTGAAGAATGGCTGCAGAGTAATATATAGAGAAGTATGAAAAATATAAAGAGAAAAATGTGGAAGTAAGGCGCAAGGTACGTGAGGCAAAGAGGGCAGCTGACCTGAGGTGGGGTCAGGGATTGGGTCATTCATATGAAGAGAATAAGAAGTAGTTTTGTAAAGAAGTGAAGAGAGTAAGGAAGGCTGGCTCAAGAATTGAAGAGACAGTCAATGATGGAAATGGAAGGTTGTTGAAAGGAGAGGAGGCAAGGAAAAGATGGGCAGAATATTTTGAAAGTTTACTGAATGTTGAGGATAATAGGGAGGCAGATATAATTGCTGTTGCAGGTGTTGAGGTGCCAGTGATGGGAGATGAGAATGAGAGAGAGATTATAATAGATGAAGTGAGGAGAGCACTAGATGAAACGAGAGTAGGAAAAGCGTCTGGTATGGATGGTGTGAGAGCTGAGATGTTGAAGGAAGGCGGTGTGACTGTACTTGAATGGTTGGTGAGATTGTTTAATATGCATTTTGTGTTGTCAATGGTACCAGTAGATTGGGTTTGTGCATGTATTGTACCACTATATAAGGGTAAGGGAGGTGCATGAGTGTTGTAATTCAAGAGGTATTAGTTTGTTAAGCGTAGTTGGAAAAGTGTATGGTAGAGTAATGATTAATAGGATCAGGATAAAACAGAGAATACAATCTTAGAAGTACAGGGTGGTTTTAGAAGAGGTAGGGGTTGTATGAATCAGATTTTTATAGTAAGGCAGATATGCAAGAAATATTTAGCAAAAGGTAAGGAGGTGTATGTTGCGTTTATGGATCTGGAGAAAGCATATGATAAGAGTTGATAGGGAAGCAATGTGGAATGTGATGAAGTTATATGGAGTTGGTGGAAGGTTGTTGCAAGCAGTGAAAAGTTTCTACAAAGGTAGTAAAGCATGTGTTAGGATAGGAAATGAAGTGAGTGATTGGTTTCCGGTGAGAGTGGGGCTGAGACAAGGATGTGTGATGTCGCCGTGGTTGTTTAACTTGTATGTTGATGGAGTGGTGAGAGAGGTGAATGCTCAAGTGCTTGGACGAGGATTAAAACTGGTAGACGAGAATGACCATGAATGGGAGGTAAATCAGTTGTTGTTTGCGGATGATACTGTACTGGTTGCAGACACAGAAGAGAAGCTTGACCGATTAGTGACAGAATTTGGAAGTGTGTGTGAGAGAAGGAAGTTGAGAGTTAATGTGGGTAAGAGTAAGGTTATGAGATGTACGAGAAGGGAAGGTGGTGCAAGGTTGAATGTCATGTTGAATGGAGAGTTACTTGAGGAGGTGGATCAGTTTAAGTACTTGGGGTCTGTTGTTGCAGCAAATGGTGGAGTGGAAGCAGATGTACGTCAGAGAGTGAATGAAGGTTGCAAAGTGTTGGGGGCAGTTAAGGGAGTAGTAAAAAATAGAGGGTTGGGCACGAATGTTAAGAGAGTTCTATATGAGAAAGTGATTGTACCAACTGTGATGTATGGATCGGAGTTGTGGGGAATGAAAGTGACGGAGAGACAGAAATTGAATGTGTTTGAGATGAAGTGTCTAAGGAGTATGGCTGGTGTATCTTGAGTAGATAGGGTTAGGAACAAAGTGGTGAGAGTGAGAACGGGTGTAAGAAATGAGTTAGCAGCTAGAGTGGATATGAATGTGTTGAGGTGGTTTGGCCATGTTGAGAGAATGGAAAATGGCTGTCTGCTAAAGAAGGTGATGAATGCAAGAGTTGATGGGAGAAGTACAAGAGGAAGGCCAAGGTTTGGGTGGATGGATGGAGTGAAGAAAGCTCTGGGTGATAGGAGGATAGATGTGAGAGGCAAGAGAGCGTGCTAGAAATAGGAATGAATGGCGAGCGATTGTGACGCAGTTCCGGTAGGCCCTGCTGCTTCCTCCGATGCCTTAGATGACCGCGGAGGTAGCAGCAGTAGGGGATTCAGCATTATGAAGCTTCATCTGTGGTGGATAACGGGGGAGGGTGGGCTGTGGCACCCTAGCAGTACCAGCTGAACTCGGTCGAGTCCCTTGTTAGGCTGGGAGGAACGTAGAGAGTAGAGGTCCCCTTTTTTGTTTTTGTTTCATTTGTTGATGTCAGCTACCCCCCAAAATTGGGGGAAGTGCCTTGGTATATGTATGTATGTATGTCGCTTAGCCTTTTTTTTCCCCAAGAAAACCTGCAAAAAGTGCCTTATGATCAGGGTAGTAGTCTGATCTGATGCTGAAAAAAAACACACCAAATTTTGACACTTGAAACAACTTATTTATTTAAAAATATAAATTTAAGGAACAATAAAATTTCATTAAACCTGAAACTTGACTAACTGATCTTCAGTCACAGTGAAATGTGTCTGACTAAATGCTGAAATAACTCACCAAATGAGAAAAAAAATATAAATACACAAGATGTAAAAACATATACTGTATTGATTACTGTACTTAATACCATTAAAATTCTAGGGCAGCTCCATATTTTAATAATCTATTTGGCTTTTGCAAAATACAAAAATACTAAAAAACTGAAACAGTTTCCATCAAAATGTATGATGAAAAAGGCACTGCAATTTAGCTTCATTTTAAAAACTAAACCATTTTTTCTTCCCAAAAAGAATATTGATTAGTAATTCACCCAAATTCCATTAACATTGTGATAAAAATCAGGCTTCTCTCAAAAATAAAATTCTAGCAAAAGTATAAAACTGCAAAAACTTACACATTTAAAACAAAACTTCCATTATTTTTTAGCCTATATGGGAAAAATTATGATCAATGCTACTGCATACCCCATAAATCATATTCATTAATAATAATATAAAAACTATATCTGTGGAATATTCAAACTAAATTGTTAAATATCAGCCATTGCATAAATTCTCATATAAAAAGTGAACGTGAATCAATATTTTCACAAGTCCATAAGTTGGTACACCTGGTCAATCTTTACATTGATACATTACAGTATACTAAAAATGACAACAAATAACTAGTCATACCCAAAGTTCACATGAACTTACCTTGCTAAATATACTACACTTCTCCATTCATTTTTCATTTTCTTGTACTGAGAAGATCTTGAATGGACATGCAATTTGCTGTATGACACAAAAGGATCGAAAGTCATGGTTAGGCTTGCAATACTGGCAGCAGTTCGACAGTTACCAGAATTTCGCACAGAACCTGCATTTGTACGTATCCCATGATACCTCTTCAGATGTAACTTATTGAATGGCTCTGAACGGGCGCAACCTGTTGGATTCACAGCCAATGGAAGCTCAAATAGTGGATTACGACCATACTTAAAATTGTAATCTGCCAAAGTGTCAATTCCTGGTAATGATTCCAAGATTCTCACAATGGCAGGCTCATTAAGGCCAAAGAGATCTTCTCCACTAATATATTGTGGGAAAAGTCTAACAACATCTGCTTTCTGACGCATCTCAGCAATAGGTTCCAAAACTTTATTCCAAACTCCTTTTGGTGAACAGCTAACAAACATGTGATCTTCAAAGCCTTCTTCCCTGACAATTATATGAAATTCTGGCTGACCATCTTTTTCATGGATTGAACATTCATAAGCACATCTCTTGTGAAGTCTCCTCATGCTCCAATAAAAACGTACCTGGGATAAAATAAAATAGCTGATATTAACCAACCACTATTGTAATTTACAAAAACTTGTCAAAATGGTAAAAAAAAAAAAAAAAAAAAATTAAACACCCAATCAATACAAACCTCCTAATTTTAGTTTCTTGTAAAATTAAGAAAATTCTTATTAATAATTAACATTAGTCCCAAGTAAACCCAGAAATCATTTATTCAAGTATGATATCAGTACTGCATATAAATTACTACTGTACTGTATTTCAAATGCTGAATATCATAAAAATTTCACACAAGTACAATATTATAGAGCCTTTTTTTTTTTTGACAAATCCCTAAAATTACAACAAACCTACATATAACTGGAGTCACCATAACACAATGCATATAAAGATATTTACAAAATAAGGTCAGAACACGCACACATTAAAAAGACTACCCGGTAACTTACTACTTGATAGCCAACAGGATAGATGCAGTATGGTGTGTGGAATGCTTGAAGTTGGTTTGGTAGGAGTTGGCCAATGGACAGAAGTGTTAGCGATCCAATTCTTAGAATATAACTTGAGTCAGCATTATGCATAACTGAGGCCACTTGTCTGTTGTCTTCTCGATCAATAAACACTCTCCTAAATACAGCAAGTGTTGAAAGTTCATTGTCTTTTTCACCTTTGTTAATGTGCTCTTGACAAAATACAGTTTTGTTTTTATAAAATGTACATCCTTCCTTCACAGCACAGTTCAAGTGATACATTTTACTACATCTTACCTTAAAACACTTCACTGAAGCCCCAGGCTGCTCACAATGTTCACAAAAATGACTAAGAATCTTTTTCATAGAAGAATCAACATTCATAAGTGCACCATTCATAGTTTCGTATACTTCTTCAAGCCACAGAGCACAATTAAGGTGAACCCACTTATCAACATCATAATTAAGTAATCTCGAGGGACCATCTGCAACATAATCTCCATATAATTTGCACAATGTACACTGACGAGAATCATCACGAAGTCTGGGCTTCCTGTAAGTGATACACATGCGAAATAACAGGTCAGTCATTTCCTTGGGAGTAGGTTTCTCATAGTCTTCTGGTAAAGTTAAAGCATTTGGAGTCCAATACTTGTATTTATGGCCACGGAAACGTTTACCATCTGCTTGTCTTGGAAATTGCTCTTGATCATCCTCTAATTTATGTTTATTAGGTCGACTATGCAAAGAATCTTCTAACTGTGGTACCTTGAGAACTTCATCTAACCCTTCTTCCTTTGGCCAGTCAGGCATACCAGGATCACACAATTTACTTATACTATCTTTAGTAATATCTCCAAAGGAATCCCTGCCTTTATTATATCTCATTCCTTCTGGTTTGATCTTCTCTTCGACCACCACACGATGTGAAATTGCAAACTGGATGTAACAATGCTGAGAACAAAATGTCACCTCTTCAATACTTCCATAGTCTTCTTTACTCAAGAATGGAAGATCAGCTACCCTTTTAGACAGAATATCCCTCTCTATAATAACATCACAATGCCTACAGAAACGAGCTTGACCATTCAGAATGCTTTGAATATCAATAATCTGTTCTTTACCATCTTTATGATGTTTATGATGATATAGCCTAGGCAAATTTGGTGCTTCAAACTGGTCCGTCATTTGATATGACGTGGGAGGTGGTATATTCAAAAGGTTTGCTAATGATCTTAAAACACCCGAGACATCATCTCCAGCTTGGGAAGACAAAGTGAGAGTTACAGTAACATTACCCTTGTCCTTTAATGGCAAGGCTGGAGACTGTCCTATTCGGCTCTTCATTGTAATGCTAGCTAGGCTACCAATATTTTCTTTGTCCAATTCTGGAATGTCTTTAGTATCCTTTCCTTCTGAAGGGAAGAAGGGTAGCTGACCAGGTCGTATGGGAACAGGAATAAGAAGGGGTATTGCTGGAGACAGTGAGCGATCCCTGTGGTCATCCTGATCATCATCCATGTCAACCAATCTGAGCCCTTTGAATGGAATAGGAGATTCTGGTAAAATGCATTCTGGTGAAGAGGAACTTAAAACAGTATCTGGTGAATCACTATCTCTTGTTGGAGTTGGAGCTGCAGTTGGACGACTTGTATTAGTGGTAGTGACAGCCTCTGGATCTTGATATTCATCCAGTGGAAGTCCAATCTTTGGTGGAGTAAATTCATGAATATAAAATCCTCTCTGTGTGGGACCAGTTTTAGCAGGTGTGACAATAGGTAATTTATCACCAAATGGCTGTGTATTGTAATAATCTGCTATGTTTTTCACAGTTGCATGTCCCTCGGTTCCTTCTAAGACACCCTGTCTATGATTATAATCTCTTCTTCCTAATTTAATGAGGTCACCGCTTCCAAATATTGGACATAGATTAAAATTTCTTGGGACTTCAGGTTCCATTATTGTAAGAGGGGGCATACTTCTTAATTGCTGCATGATACCATCTATATAGGTCTCATAATCCTCCTCTACACGGGAGCCCTGTCTCGCTCGTTTGGCAGGCTGTACTTTTGTGTCTTTGCTCTGACTTTTTCTTCTTGCTTGCTGGGCTCGTTTCTTTGCCTTTTTAAGTTCTTCTGGATCCAAAGAATCAGATCCTTCATTTGGTGTTGTCATCTCTGGTGTGTGCTCTCCAGTACTGGCTCCTGTTCCAACTACAGTTTCAGGAATCATTACCCGCATTTCAGTTTTTAGAGCTGGATTATTATTTATACGATCTGCTACACTGGCAGGCGTAGGCACACTATTTGTAGATAATGGAGGAACAGGTCTTGAACCCTGAATAATGTGTGTTCCTGGAGGATGGGAACTAGGTATCTGATGCTGCTGAGCTGGATGGGTAGCCCTCAGGCCAGGATGAACAACCACATGTGTACTAGTATGATGAGCAACTGGATGACTGGAATGAGTTACATTAACTGATGGATGAGGAGGTTGTCCCTGGGGAGGATGATGGCCAGATGGATTAATAACTGGATGACTTGGATGATGTGCTGTGACTTGTCTTACACTTATGAGCTGACTAGATGGGTGCGAAACAGTAGTGTGAGGACTTGTAGGGTCATGCTGGCTGGCATAAGGAATACCAGTACGAACAATGCCTGAATGAGAAGGTAGCGGCTGCTGCTGGCTCAATACAACAGTATGACCTCCAGGTACTTGCTGACCAGGATGAAGACCAGACGAAACAACTACTGAACGATGCATTAATTGAGGACCTGGACCCAACTGATGTGGTGCGGCAGGAGTAATGACACTGTGTTGCTGTTGCTGCTGTCCCTCACTACTTTGCTGTATCACTGTAGCAGTGTTACTGTTTAAAACAGTAGCCTGGGATCCTCCTTGTAAAGTTGTAACCACAGATCGTGGTACCATTATTGGGGTAGGATTAGGCAATTGCGAAGCTACTTGAGATAAATGAGATGAAGGCATAGGTGTAGATCTAAACACAAGTAACTGCCCTTGTGAAGGTGGCTGCATCGGACTAGCACATCCAGTGTTTTCTAAAAGTTGTTTAAGCAAGGCATTAGATGACTCCTTACTAAGTCCTTCTCCCAGATTTTCTGATTTTAAGGGCCCACTTACCACTGTTGTATTTTGTGCTGTAATATTAGCATTGCTCATACCTGGAATTTGTGTAGATGGTTGTGTTTGGCATGTTACTGGTGGTAAATTGTGTACATTTAAAGTCTGAAGAGTGGCTGAACCACAAGATGTTTGCTGAGGAGTGCCACATGATCTAGGACGATCATCATCAAGCTCTTTCTTTAACATACCTGGAGGAGTTGGCAAAGAATTATGAGGACTGGGTGTTGGTGATCCCATCATTGGAGACTGGCCTTTTACTTGAGGTGAATGAGGAGATGGATGATTTGACAGAGGAGATTGAGCTGGAGACACACGTGGAATTGGACTTGCAGAGTGACCAGCAGGAGATTTAGCAGCAGGTGGGGGCATCATAGCGGGACGATTAACTGGAGGGGAAGGTGTTCGCACTGGCCCTCCATGTATCATCATCATTCGAACACCCGGGACACCAACTTGACTTGCCACTCCAGGACGGACCATCACACGTGTTTGCTGTACCATCATTGGCTGGACCATGCGTACAGTTTGTGGAATACTACCAAGTGGAGATGATCCACTTGTTGTTTGGATAACACCTTGCTGTCCAACAGTGTGCAATATATCACTAGACTGTAATCCCAGCTGCTGTGAAACAGGCTGATGAATAACTTGTTGCTGACTAACAACATGATGAGTGTTTTCCTGAGTAACACCATGAGGTGACACTGGAGCTCTCATTAGCTGAGTTCTAAACTGACGTGCCACTGGAGGACCTATATGACCAATTGATGGCAAGGTTCGCATAGGTTGGGTAGAGGTTATTACTGGTGCCCCTGATATATGAACTCCAGTTTGCTGCTGAAGACCAATGTGTTGAACAGGAATGCTAACTAATGGGCGCCCTAGAGCAGGTGTTGTGTGTGTAGTTGCAGAAGAAACCATTGTCATGGGTAAACTAGTGTTTGCATAATTAGTTAAACCACTAACATGATCATTAAGGCTAACCATGGTGCTGTAAGTTGATACATCACTGACTGCTTGACTGATAGGTAATATATTTGCTTCGGTATGCTGACTTACAATAGAGCTAGTTGAAGTAACTGACATTACTGAAGGTGGAATGAGAGAGCTACAACTTGTACTATCTTGAGTGGTTCCAACGGAAAGACTTACTCCTGATACTGGACTAGAAAATGGTACACTTCCATGTCCCGTAACAGAGGGATAATTTACTGTTGATACAGTAGACCTTATCCCTGGAGCAACAGTAACTCCATGAGTTTGATACATCATACTACCTTGTGAAATAGCTCCTCCTCCAGGAATACCAATTACTGCTTGATGTCGACTTGAGGGTGGTATTTCTGATTTTAAAGGTTCTGGAACAACTACTCTATTTGCACTAGTAGACATGTGTGGTGTCATCAATGTTGAGCCTGCAGATGCATAAGCTGCTTGAGAGACTCTTGGCCCTCCTCCTATCATAGGCATTCTTACAACAGGTCCTTTGACACTTTCACTTAAAACATGTGCTAATCCTTCTTGGCCCTCATCACCTTCAGGATCACTTTTAACTGGAGATGATGATGCACTTGGAGCTCTATTTGATAATGAAAATGCTATTGTATTAGTGACTGAACTTGCTGATGTAGTAACAACATTGGCAGCAGTACTGCTGCTAACTGGTTGCAAACCACTGTTTTCAATCTCACCAAGAGGAGCACCTCCCTTCAAACCTATCTTGAAGTGACCCCATCGACTTCTAATCAGCGATCCTCCTCGCAAACCTAGTTTAAAAAATCCAAATCTCCCAAAATGAGGAGGAAGAGGCACAGGATTATAAGGATTGTTAGCATTTCCTCCTCCCCCTCCCCCTGTTCTCAATCCTAAAGTGGCTGCTGCTGAAGGAGTAGGTGTAGACGATGGTACTGGAGACGGTACAGCATCACTCGTGGGTGTAGGTATTGACGGGTGAGGGCTATTAACTTGGCTGCCACTACTACTTGCACCACCAACATCACTATGTGGTGTATGTGGAGCTGCTCCAATATCTGCACCACTTCGTGGTGTAAGGGGGGTACTGGGATTCTCTACACTATGTGGACGCATTTGAGGACTAGCAAGAGGTGCTGGACTTCTTAATCCACTATGAACAGGACTTGGCTTCATAGTCATTCCACCAGACATTGGACTTGGAACAGGGCCTGCTGAACTTGGGCTTGCCAGGGGCACAGGACTCTTTAATCCACTGTGAACAGGGCTTGGTTTCATGGCCATACCACTTCCCAGAGGACTTGGCACAGGACCACTTGGACTTGGTATTGGACCTACAGATCCTGGACTAGGGACTGGTCCTGAACCAGAAGGCCTTCTTAAGGGCATCACTCCTTGAGAATACTGATGTCTCATCATCATTGAAGGACCTTGTCCTTGTTGTAACATGACACCAGGCTGAGAATATGCAGGTCTAACATTCATCATATGAGGAGATATGGGACCAGGTGATACAGTTTGTGTACCAGGACTATGTACTGGCATTCTCACCCTCATTTGAGGACCAATCATGTGATGAGGTATACCCTGTGGAGTACCTGGATAGCATGCACGAGGGCCTGGATCAGGGTATCCCCCACCAGGTGAAGGCATTCGTGTTTGAGGGCTAAAAGGAGATTCACCAGGAGAATGATGAGGTCCTGGAACCACCATTCCATGTGGAGAATGTTGTGGTACAACTGCAGCTGGAGATGCTACTGGGGTGTGTGCTGGAGAAGGCACCATGGGACTAAGGCCCATGCCTGGTTGGGATGATGGTGAAGGGGACATCAAGGGACTTTGTGGTGTTGAATGCATTGGGGACGAACCAGTTGGGCCCAAAGGTGATGCACCACTCATCATGGCTCCTTGAGACCCACTGATAACACCACCCTGACTGCTCAGCATGTGGGGCTGACGGGGTCTCTTCTTTGTATTGTACTCTTGCATAATCATAGCATGCTGACGGGCTGACTTTCGGCATTGTTCTAATTGACGCTGTATAGTACTAGCTTCTCGCTGAATTCTAGAGAGTTCAGCAGCATCCGTTTCATTCAATTCTTGACCATTTTTCTTCAACGTTCGCTGCCGACTATTCAAGCTCTTTCGTTGCTTTCTGAGTTTTGTAATTTCAGCTTCATAATATCTCTGCTGACTTACAATACAGTTATGCTGCTGTGTTAACCACTGTTCATACTGTATTTGTGTTTGCCTGTCTGCTTCTGTATGAGGATTATCCGGAGGTTGAGGTGGAGGGGGAATAGTCCTTATAGTAGCAGGGGAAGATGGGACTGGTGCTCGAGAAGTAACTGGTGGGATCAATGCTGGAAAGGGAAGTAAATATAAAATATCTTAAAATGTTAGTGAATAATGCATAAGTAGCATAAATTCAAAGCAAATCAGTATCTACTTCTCAATAGATCAGAACTATTTAAATACAAAAAATTAGAACAGATAAATATGAAAGATATCAATAAACAATCTGGACAAATTTGATAAAAGGTAGTTTCAAACAGTTACAACAAATAAAATGTTTTTTTTTATTTAAATGTCTACTGAATATCAAATGTTTAAAAAAGTTCCAATTAATAATAATAATTTTCTATTTAAACAAATAATTTCTAAACAACACACCTGCATTACGAAACTTCTTTTATCATTTAAACTCGGCTAGGTTTAGAGAACTAAAATTTACTCTGAGTGACAAAATACAGAAAATGTACTTGTCATAAAGTTTCTACATTGGTGATTAAATTAAATTTTAAACATTATGGTACCAAACCTCCATTTTGCCCAATATAATTAGAAATATGTTCCAACTTTAGACCTTTTAGACTATTCTCATGAAAATAAATCACTAAACAATTTTAAATATTTTTGTTTCCATTTTTGGTTTTGTCTTATATAGTTCCTCACAAGCTATTAAAATCCTCTAATCTGTAGTATCCAAACATTTTCCTACAGTACACTTTTACAAATTCTGAAAAAGTACTTGACAACTATGGGACTGTTTAATAGCTTCTACTGAACATAAACAGATTAATTTGTTTGCTTCTTAAAAAACATATGTTAACAAGAAAAAAAACTAATAATCTCAATGCTTTAAAACATTAGATAAATTACAGTTGTAAATTAAACACACTTAAGACTAAACTCTTCTTTATATGATAAAAAAATTATAATTACCCAGAAAAGTAAATAATGACTAATATTTATAGGCAATGTATCAGAACCAAGTGTGTTTAACCCACAGGCAAAATTTTGGTATTTACTTTAATTAATTATTTGGATGGTAAACAAAATTTTATGATCATAAATGCTGGCCAATGGATCAAGTTTTTACTCCATAATATTTGACATTTATTCATAACTGGTGAAGACTTTCAAGACATGGTTCTGCTTGATTTAAAAGCACAATACCTGATCTTTATGTAAAGCAAGCATCCGTTGCATTTCAATATTCATACTAATCTAGTAAAGCTTAAGGGACAAAAAACTAATAGCTACACATTAATATTAAAAAAAAACTAATGACAGTTCTAAAACTATTATAAAGGGTATAGTAATTCCCATAATTGAAATTACCAGGATGCATGCCAGGATCTCCTTGTGGTCGCACTGGGCGGGTCAATGGCTGTGCAGGCCCCTGTGTATGGTAAACAGTCTGACCTGGGGCAGGTGCCGGTGGGCCAACTAATCGTTGGTATGTTGGTCGAACACCTGGAGCATTGGGAATGGGAGGTCCTACAAGGAAAAGTTACAAATTGTAGTATAAAATCACTTTTAAGTTCACTATAGATAAATATTGAAATTCATTAAAAATTCCCAATTTGAATGTCAAATCAGATGAAATGATAGCAACAAAAATCATAAGACAAACAAATCTTACTTAAAATCCAAAATACTGCCTTACTAAAATGGAATTTTAATCTATTTTATTTCTTTATTCACCTGATGTTCATATTGCTTCTCCAACAGCTCAGTTTATCAATATTTAATCCTAAATTTAAAAAAAATCCTATTTTTTTTCCCTTCAATAAACACATGCCTCTAGTAATGAGACACACTAGTGGTTAATGGTAAAATGCAATGCACCAGGGCCTCTGTGTTATTTCAGTTTCTACATTGAACTATTTCAAATCCTTTTGACATCACAAGTCATGAGAGAGGAGGGTGGGTATGTATATGAACATCAGGCAAGTATAGAAATTACAAATTTTATCATTAAACTTTTGTTTATTTCTATGAATCCCCCCAGATGTTCATGCTGCTGACTCTCATACCCTGATGGAGGTGGGACACTAGTGAATGAAAGAGATAGGTATATTATAGACTCTGCTGGTCTACATTTATGGTAACAAATAAGCCTTAAAATAGGAGACTCCAGATTGTTTTTCTAAACATATCAGTAATATTTTGAAAATAAGAAAATCATAAAATAATGGAACTCAAATAGGTAAAGGTAAAAGTCCACATTGCCAGCAGCTACTGTAGAACCTAGAGCCCAGCAATCTTGATAAGAAAACCATGATTCTTCAAGATAATGTTCAGCGAACACCAACATGGTATGCCAATGAGCTGCCGCTAAAACTCTTTCTAAAGGAAGATTTCTGAATAAATTAAGATATGTAGGTGTACACCTTCAAGGGTTTTATAAGGTTTAGATCTAATTCTTTATGAATATCTGCAACCAAACTTTTGACTAGATTTAACATTGCATTTTTGGAAAGAGGACAATTTCAATTTCTAACTATAATCCCATATAACACATTAGGGACACTACTGTACCTCTAATATGCATAGTCTGTCCAAAAACTTCTAACAACCCTTAACAGACAATCAAAAAGGAAGTGAAATAATTGTGGCAGACACTCTCTTAAAGCAATTTCTACTCTGAAAGAAGAGAAAAAAAAATCATCTTATGATTCCAAAGTCTACCTCAAAAGATAGTGGTTGCAGTTTATTATGCATTAAACTGAAGCCAATACTAACAGGAAAGTGTTTCAGGCATGAAATCTCTAAGTGAAAGATTTTCCAATGGTTCAAAAGTCAAACCTTTTTAATTACTGTAAAACTACATCAAAATTCCAAATAAATTTGACCTCAGCCTTAAATAAATCAATTATAATACATGAAACAGATCTAATTCCAGATTCTTGAGTACAGAATTTAGGCAGGAATCTTAATACCTATCCTCTGAAGTGTCAGGAGAATCAGGATCCGAATGGTATTTGCTCTGTTCTGAATGTGACGGGAGATGTTCCCTACTGGGACCTCTTCGACTATGAGGAGAGATAGAGCGTGAGGTTGGAACGAATTTAATGGGCGACAACCAGTAGTTCTCGGCGTACGACAATACCCTGGGTGA
>NC_090750.1:85185574-85223074 GCF_036898095.1 Palaemon carinicauda
TTAAAGTGGAATTTCATGTGTAAAAATATTGGGTTTGAGAACATCCTTTTCTACAAAAAATAACACTACCACATTCTTGACAAGAAGGATTACTGCAATATATATGAGCATTTTTTGCAGTACTGCAGTATGGGTCCATAACCAGAAAAATTAATATGCAAATAAAAAATAAAATACAGCTTGGTAGTTTCTAAATCAATTCTCACCAAAAATGCAACTTTATTATATTGTTTTTTTTAAACATTATAACCCAATTTAATGACTGATATCTTTACTTTTATAGATTTTTATATTTCTATTTGTGTACAAGCACTACTGTGTGCATTCTTTAATCATTATCAGTTGCATCTAAATACATATGCAATACATCTTATACAGTACGAAGGTTTGGTACTTTAAGGGAGAAATTCCTTGTAAGGACAACGAAGTGTTTATAAAAACTCAATTGAGATACATTAGATTAAGCTATGCTCAAATGATACATACTAATGATTTGATAGTGAAATGTTTTGGGAAAAAATGATTCATATCAAATGAAATCAGTTTCTTATGATAAATATCAAACAGTCTTGGCTACCATAAATTTTGAGTCATTCACTTCTGCAGAAAACCTGGTCTCCAGAGCCTAAATATGTGCAAATAAAATCAAAACCAGCAAAAGAAAATTAATTTAGATGGTGGATGTATATTTCTAAAGGTAAAGCTACATATAAATAAAAGCAAACTAAGTATAATGTGCTTACCCATCTACAATGCAGTACTTTACATCAGCGCATTACAATGTTTTATTGACGATAGTTCAAATTAAACTTACATAAGTCTTGTTTTCCCAAGCATAAGTAAAAATGTGAAAAAAAATATCCATAGACATTATATAACCCACTTTAAAACTGCCTAAATTACATAAAGTGCTTTACATTTGCTTTTCCTGCTGTTACGAAGAATGCAGATCATTCCAAGCTGACAATGTTATAGAATATAATCAAAGGTTTACTATGTGAGTTATGCTTCACGGGGAAAGTGCGAGGAAGCCATTTGTTCACTATTGCCATTAAGATAATTAGCATAGGATTGAAGTTAGCTTTCCTGAACAATATTTCCTTCTTCAAAAATATGATTATCATCATTAAAGGAATGGAGATTTACCAGCCCAATGAGTCAAACTTAACTCCTACAGAACTAGCCTTCAAAAATATCAAAATTTTATGCAAAACTTTAGGCATGTTCCTACTGTAACAGAGACAATAAACATTTAAAAAAATAACTTTAAATAATACATAAAAGCTACAGAAACATTCTATTTCAGAGTTGACAGGCATCAATGCCATGAATTGTAACACTAAATACCTATTGACAGTTGACTCGGAAGACTATGATTGATTTTATAGTAGTGTGATTTCTACTGAATACCTATTGACAGTTGAGATCGGAAGACTGTGATTTCTGCTTAAAGTCAAAAAGATCATTTCCGAACACAAACTGTTAAAGGCACGAAAAATAAACTTTTGACACAGATAGCTAAGTTTCATTAGATATAACTCTATCATGGCTTCTACAATCAATCAGTGGGTAGCATATCAAATTCAAAGGTCCATGAAAAGTTTCAGACATCTTCACGGAACACACCAAGTCTGTATGTACAGTTAATGTCCTATAATAATCACCAGATAGCAGATGAGACAGTCCACTGGTCTTGTTAAATCACCGACTATAACTAAACTGATAGTTTTGCAAATCTGGAATGACCTAAATTCTTTATCACCAGCAGATAAAGCATTTGTAATACTTGGGTTAATATGTCTTTACAAACATACACGCAAGCAAGCATTACATACATATTTGGAGAATCTAGTTAAGAATTGGCATTGCTTTTAAATAGATCTTAGATTAATAGCTATGAGTATATTTCACAAATATGACATCCACTTTAACTTGAATTCAATTACAACACTAAACAAGGTTATCGATTGAAACAGCTTATAGCAGATTATAAGAAAAATGCAACATTTTTGTGCACGGAAAATTGCCAGTTGGAAGATTTCTAAGAGGAAGATTACCAGGCAAAAAATTGCCACTGGCTGAAAGTCTCATTGAGAAAATAGCCACTGCCAGTACAAAATAAGAGAAAGAAACTCAAAAAATAATACTGTACAAGAAAAAATAAACTTGTTTCTTGAATTTAAATCTTTAATGCTCTTAAAATCATCCCATGCACTTTCTATCACCTTTTTACCTACTTCTTTGTGGCAAAAAGGTATACAGAAATAATGTACGATAAGAGATAAAAGGAGTCTTCTACAGCATTTTCTTTTTACAGTCCAAAATAAGATTTCTACTATGCTTAAAACATAAAAAAGAGAAGAAAAATTCAAAATTTCCTATGGAAAGTTCAAACACTTTTCATGAAGGATCATAAGATAGCTCTGTAATGAAATAAGAACCTCAAGAGCAGAGCTCCTGCCATTCCCTTGAAAAAATAAAGATTACAAAAAAATTTTCCATGCAAAAAATATGAGCTCTATTAGTATACCAGCACAGACTTGGAAAGACTTATTACAGCTAAACCTTTCCATAGCTTAATTGTAAGGAATAACAAGTAAAACATGCCATGAGAAAACTTCCAACCCCGCTATCTCATTTAAAGTTTTTATTATCTGCAAAGCAAAACTATAGGTCAATTATAGCCTTCTTTTGGATGGCCTGTGAATATTGTCAGCCAATCTACCTTAATCAATTCTGATTTTGTCAATAATGTTCAACTTCCCAGATGTATGTGAAAAATTGAAATACTTTATCATTATAGAAATGTATAAGATTGTCATCTGTATAAAAATCACTATTTTCTTGCACCCGAGATACATATGGTCAAAGCCTACTCATGTGACATCTCTTTTGTGCAAACCTCCTTCAAGTCAAGCCTATTCCCATCATCAAAACTCTCTAAGTACAATGCATGTGTATTAACCATACACTTGTTACTTTGTATGTGCATACATGAATTAGATCTGCAGATCTCAGTATACTGTACAAGCTAAAGCTTAAGTATACTATAATTGAATAAACTATGAGTGCCATTTACATTACACATACATGCGCATAGACATGTTGTGTGCACATACATAAACATGCAATTATAGATAAAAAACCATATACCATGGACAGTTTTCAGTACATTAGCAAAAAGAATGTACTCTATGTTAAATGCCACAGAAAATGCTACCGTATATATGTAACTTATACACATGAATGATGCACTAAATGCACCAATAGCTACATGCAATGACAAGATAGTAATGCAATACTGCATGTATTAGGGTAGATTTCCAGTCCTTTCCCACCATGTACTTTTTAAATCACCATATAAACCTACATAAAGTGGTTTATCTCATGGAAAATCAAGTGTAATCCTACTGCTAATGATGGCACTAAAGTTTTTTCTATTGTAGACAAAAAATAGAACAAAAGTCTAAAACGTATGTAAAATATATACACATATTTTCCACAAACAAAATTAAGCAAACCATCCAAAATAACCAATTTCAGCTCTATAAACTTAGGTTATTTCCAACACAATTTTCTTTGGATATGAAAAAGACTTTGTACAACCATTCCTACATGCATACATTTCTAATTGAGTACATCTATATTATTCTATAAATAATTAAGAACACCCTATGTACTTAATTTTAAAGGATTATAGTTCTAACCTTTTGAAAGAAGAAAGGAAATGGCTAACTAGACATTAATACAGAAGAATATATGGCCACTGAAGGAATAGCAAATGTCAGCAAGACCAGAGGGATCTATGTATATACTGTATATATACATACATATATTGTACAGTATAAATAAGTACATACCTAGGGAAAGCTAAAAACAAAATGTAGCATCATCCAGTTACATCTGTACTTGGCACCTTATATATCCATGATTAAACCCACAAAAGTGCTTGGTACTACACACTGCCTTTTATTTGGTATTCGTATACACTAAATTCTCAAGTAATTTAATTATCTTTAAGCATATTTTTACACTGTACTACACAATATAGAGAGAAGCAACAAATTTTTAGAGGTATTTAGGAGTAAATACAACGGATAATATTATGATGAGAGAAGAAAAGTCAACGAATAGTGAAACAAGAGAGATAGTAAGGTGACCACACAATATTGTTATATAATATTGAATAGTCTAGGGAAGTCAACATGGATAACTATGATATAATAATGAATGTGATTAAGTAAAAAAGGTCAAAACTACCAAGAATTGTTTGCATATTATTTGTGAATTAAGAATTGATAGAAAAATGTGTTGAAAGGTAAATTTATTAAATAGATTTAAACAGGATACAGAAGGAGTGGCTTATTCTGATAGGTTGTTCATGTAGGAACAAATTAACAATAACTTGGTGATGGCAGCATAATTCAATAGTCTTAAGAGAGTGAATTAAAGAAAGACAATAATTGAGAAGGGGTGAGAGAAATGCTGGAAGAGAAGGGCCTTAGTACTCAGGAAGGGAGAATTTATATATAAAATTCAGGAGAACTGTGCTGTGTATGTTGGGTTAGGATAGTACCATTTACAGCTAGGTAGACTTGTGAACATACACAATCCCAAAAATTTGCGGCTTGTGCTCTGAGCCACTCAGTGATGGTATACACGATCCCATCCATATGATTATTTTAGAGGTAGTGTTTCAATGTAGTCTATCAACATGAGCAAAGATTGAACCCTCGCCAAAGAGATCTATTTTCCAACTGATCCAACGGAGCTACAACAGCCTTTTATATATATCTATGAGGATCTCAATACTGTAATGCCGAATAGTTTATTCTATAGACTATATATTTACGTCTTCAGAACAAGTTTTTAGGGTCAACAACCTCCACTTTCAAGTTAATTCATTTATCTAAAGAAGGCAGTTGGCTCTTCAGAGCTTTTATATATATATATATATATATATATATATTGTAGCTATCATTAAAACATCATTAGAATAACCATTCATCCAAGTATACATAAGTACATATTTACAGTATATATAAACACACCTGAATCTAGTGCACTTCTATAAGGGCATGAATTATACAGATGTACAACATACACTAATACTTCACTGTATAAAACTAATACATCACCTAATAAAAATAATCATATTAAAATGGTGGGAAGGACACAAGACAATGAACAAAGAGGACACTGATTGTGCAGCTAATAAAAGCTGGATGACCAGGACTGCTTGAAAAATCAATAGAAAAAAAAAAGCAACGGGAATAACAGGGAGCGCACACATATTGACAACAATGAATAGGATGATGGGGCTTGTGCAACATTTTGTAGCAGCGGCAGCAGCAGCAGCAGCAGGGTGCTGTTAGTCTCACCTGCAGTAGTAGTGGTCGCCTGGGTGGCTGTGGAGGCAGCATAGGGCCATGAGGGCCAGGAGGAGGAGGAGGACCATGTGGGCCATGAGGGTCTGGTGGGCCATGGGGACCATGGGGACCATGTGGGCCATGGGGGCCAAGAGGACCTGGGGGGCCCATTGTTGATGGCCTTGGGGACAGGTGTGGGGGATGGACTCCCGGAGGAGGAGGGGCATGAGACATGTGAGGTGGGAGACGAGGCCCACCCATACTCATGGTGGGCCCTGGTCCCATCATGGTAACATGGTGTGGGCCTGGTCTCATCATGGGGAGAGCTGGAGGGGGTCCTCCGACCCCCACAGGTGACCCCACAGGAACCGGTATGGATCCCCTCACCATCATACCCTCACTCACCATCACCTGAGAGGTAACCCACCACCATTACCAACCACCTTCACCACCACCACTCTCAACTGCCAGACTCACACAGTAAACAAACTTCTACGTAATAAAACACGCAAACTAGACTAATTTTTAAAAGTGGCACATAGAGAAAAAAATTCTGCACTTGGATCTTTGTTATGCACATTTAGAAAGTTGCAAAAAAAAAAAACCTGTATGAAGTTAATTTCTGTGTGGCTGAAAGTAGAATACTCAAAACTACTGCAGTCATGGCATATTCTTGTTAATGAGAATAACTACACAATCATGCCTTAGTATCTTCTAATACTGTTAATCTTTATAGACTGACTGAATGCATTATCACAAAGCATGTTCCAGAGTAATAAAAAAAGTTACTTAATTTCTTAAGAGTAAAGGATCTTAAAACATTATAGCATAGCATTCCTACAACTTAAGAACAGAGGGCTCAAAAACCTGAGAAAAGATATAAAGCATAAAATAATACATAAAAAAGGGGAACTCTTTTAGGAATTTATTTGTATTGTTACTTAGCAAAGATTCTCGTAGTCAAGGTCATTTTCAGGTTTCCTATCGTAAGCATCATGGAACTACATTAAACTAAAACAATAGAGCATTTAAAGACCTGTCACCCTTCCCAGTTTACATTTTACAGGTTTTTCCTGAGAAGGACATTTTAAATTAAAAACATCTTAATATCTGCAGAAAAATGCAAGGATTCATGGACCAAAATCATGGAAAAATTTAATTGATAACCTATTCACTCTAAGTTTACTTTGTCACGCTTTATTTGCTTCATTATCTGCACTGTGTTTCATGTGGAAATTCTTTTTTGTTTTAATCAAAGTACTGTACTGTAAATACAAATCTTCTTAAGCAATACTACATCTCTTAATCCATGATCATTCAAAGTACAAAGGTGGATTCTTTAAATCATTCTACCTCATTTTACAGTGCTCTTGGTACATATGGCCTTTCATATCTGAAGCATTAGTTTTGGTAGTATTATGTGCAGTTAAGTTACAAAAGCTTTCAAAGTTAACATGGTGCCTAAAAACATTGACAGACAAAGTGATGGGAATGCTAACATTTCTCATTAAGGCAAAAAGAATTATCTCAATTTCATGATGTTTATCTCAAGGCAACTTAACAATGGCAAAAATGCTGTTATGTCAACCTCAAAACATTTATTTAAGACACCAAGTGCAATTGCCTCATGTTACTGCTTCTATGGATGTACTCAAACCCTTAAATTATATTTATTTCTAGTCACAAATGTGAGGCCTCGATTGACACCTACATAAAACTGAAAGATGTCATTTACACACAACAGAATTAGTACTTGATACCACTAAAATACAGAGAGAGAGAGAGAGAGAGAGAGAGAGAGAGAGAGAGAGAGAGAGAGAGAGAGAGAGAGAGAGAGAGAGAGAGAGAGAGAGAGAGAGAGAGAAAGAGAGAGAGAGAGAGAGAGAGAGAGAGAGAGAGAGAGAGAGAGAGAGAGAGAGAGAGAGAGAGAGAGAGAGAGAGAGAGAGAGAGAGAGAGAGAGAATTTTAATTTTCAACTGATATTTATAGGCAATATTTTATACTGTACTCAATCAACTGTAATACTCAAGTGTCAAAAATGTGTGCGCGCTCTGTACTTTATATCAATTCAGGAAATTAATTACTCATATAATGGACAATATGCAAAACTATTTTTAATTGTAGAGAGAGAGAGAGAGAGAGAGAGAGAGAGAGAGAGAGAGAAAGATTTTATCTGGTTATTGAAAAATATTTATAATGTATTTAGACACCCCTCAATAAATATAATCATAAACTTCAATGCGTTATATTCAATAATGTATTGCTTTGGGTTACGGTATCAGAGACCAAGTTATATATTTTCGGGAGCAGTGACTTACGAAAATTATTACCACCAAATTTTAAACATGAACTCATGCTAAAGAATCACAAGCTTAACCCCCCCCCCCAAAAAAAAAAAAAAGATTAATAAGGTAAATAAGCCCCAAAGGTAACTTTCGACAAAAAAAATACTGTGCTACTCTTTTTTCCAGCGATAAAATAAATAAAAATTAATCGGAAAACCTATAAGAAAATGAAATCACCGCCTCTTGTACCATCTGTGTTTAAATCACTTGATGAAGAAACTTATACTTATACGATGATTAGCACACTATGACCTCTCCACTGACTGCTAACTTCTGAGATATTATCGGAAACATTAAGATTACCATAGCCACTCGTCGCATTACAAAAATCTCAAGATGGACAATATCTACTAGTAAAATATAATCATACCTTTAACATCATTTTAAATTAATACAATAATTAGACTAGAAAAAGTGTTTATTTTTACAAATGAATTTTTGTATAGAAAAGTTTTTTCATACAGACCCATAATCTATTATTAGTTCTTTTGTACACATAAAAATCCCCAAACCCTCAGTCCCTCTTCATCTGTGGGTTATGAGTGATAAACTAGACTGACTGACTTTAACCCATCAATGGCATTTTTTCTATCACTCACTGATTATATCTCAGTTTTGGGTTTTTCTATGAAAGAAAATAGTACTTCACTGGAAACCCAGATGTACTGTATAGGGATAAAAGTTTTTTTCCCTTTTGTAGACAGCTGTCCATTGTTAAAATGGAATAAAATACTTCTACTTGGTCTGAAACCCACTGCTCATAATTATGTCGGTAATTCTGGGATGTTGGATAGAGCAGACTGTAATGCTAAGCATTCTTTAGGTCTACGGATGCTTTGAAAACTACATTTTTGGATGGACTAATATAGCTCGAGTTCACCAACTCCATTATCAGGTAGTATGTTGGGCAAACCATGAGGTATCCATTAATATACTATCTCTAAAAGTGTTATTGGGTCCTTTGACTGGCTAGATAAATTTAGTACTACTGTGCGTTGGATCCCTCTCTAGTTACTGCTAATTTTTCTTTTGCCTACACATATACCAAACAGTCTGATCTATTCTTTACATATTCTTCTCTTCCTCATACACCTGATAGCAATATGATAAGGTGTTGATAACTGCACAGTAATTGTTCAGCGGCCACTTTCCTCTTGGTAATGGTAAAAGAGACTCTTTACCTATGGAAAGCAGCTCTTCTAGGATAAGAACACTCCAAAATCAAACCGCTAGAGATAATGATAAAACTACAATAGCTCTATTCTTCTAGAGTCGATGTTCAAACCAAACTTTAGCAAACCATTATTAATGAAGGAAGTAGGAAACTACTGATACGATTGTTAAAACCTCTTAGAAGATGAGAAAATCATGGGAAAATGGTAAAAGTCTATTATCAAGCAACTGACTCATTTCTGTTTTTTTTTCCTATTAACGGGAAAGAAGCATCTCCCAGGATTCCATGTGCACGAAAGACCTATCTATCTGTACCTTAAAGGTTTTAGATGAAATAAATTATTCCGGTTTATAGGAATTAAATTTCTGATCTAACCCTAAAAGCAGTGCATTACTTCCTACCAAAAACACCTTGGCTAAATTAGTTTGTCATATGTTTTCTTGAAAAAATACAGTAGTTGAAACAGTAACAGTTGAAGCATAATTCTGTTACTTATTTACTGTATTGAAAAAAAACCCATTGAAGATACTTGACCAATGTATGTTGAAAAATCTGCCTCATTGCACAAGATATTTTCAACTTGATACAATCAATTTCACATAACTCTAAAAGAATATGAATATACAGTACCGGTAGATATAATGGTTTACATACAAGTTTACACATTATATAGCCTTCTAATATATATTATTCATCACTACCATTTAAGCACGCGCAAACACACTGGAAAAGATCTACTGTATATGTAGATAATAAAAACTGCACTTTAAACAATATCAAAAACTTGAGGCTTAACAATATCCACAATTCAAATTCACATTCAACAGGTTATGATAATTCATATCTTAATCAGTTATCAGCACCTACTGATTTTCTCACACAATCATTAGCCGTGTAAGTGGAAATCATGAATATAAATGCAGTATGCTTCCATGCCTTGCTTATCAATAGCAACAGTAAAACCAGAGACTGGGAAAAGCAAACTTATTTCAAACAGAAAAGGTTATTTAAAAAAAAAAAATCATCAAATATATTCTAATGCCACTATCCTATCAAAATAATGAAATTAAAAGATATTTCCATGTTTTCTGAATCATCTATAAACATTTAGTGAAACCTAGCAAATATTTGAAAAATTACTACTTATGATGTGGGACCATAAATTCTTGCTCATGTGGATTCAAAGATTAACATATTTCATAGAGATATTTCAGTCGACAGTTAACACACTATAAGCTAAATACTGTCACTTATGCTTTTAAAAGTAAATCCCATATAAAGAACTATACACGTTCACTTACAAAGAACTTCAGATTAATTTCTGGCACAAACATTTTGGGAAAAGGGACAATACACCATCAAATGAGATTTTGTTCGGGAGGAGAACTGTTTCTAGTTTAAGAATATCAAAAGAATCTGCTTGTAACAGGTAAGACATTTTTTAAAAATATCATACAGAATAAAAAAAGAAAACTCATGTACTATAGATTCAACCCGTTTCACCCAGCAAGCAGTCCAGCTAATTATTTAACAATGGCAAGGTCAATGCCATGAAACGTGATTTGATACACCCAGCTCTCTCTTTACTATAAAATACTCCCTGAGCAACAAACAAACAAATACCAAATGACTGACTAGATCCTTGCTTTTTTTTAAATTAATCTTATTTAAGGTATGTTTACTTTAATAATAAAAAACATGAATAATAAAAAATACAAACATCTAAAGCAAAAGAATGAATAGATTGTTAATTTACATAAAAATAAGATCTTTTATGCATCTCCAAAGCAGAAAAATATAACCGTTATACAACGAGGCAAACAATAACACTATATTAATTTTCCAGGCAAATGAGCCCACTACTACTTGAACCAAGAATGCAGCCAACACTGAGAAGCAGCAGAACATTCTTAGTTAAACGGTGCTAATGACCTTCAGCTATAAGTACATGTGCATGTGATTGTATATAAAATATTAATGCTGCATATTTATCATGTTTCTGAAAAACTGTGCACACACAGATATGTATATTATGTATACATATTATTGAATGCATATACATATCTGTATGTAAACAAATACTATTTTTGTGTACTTTCAAAGTGTACTAATTGGGACTCACTTTCATGGATTTACCCCCCTAAAAAAAATAATATTTACATTAATGACAACCCTTCAGCCCACTATTCTGCCTACTAATAACTATAGTCCATTTCTTTTAGCGAGGCAGATTTTCACCGACTCGCAGAGGTGTCCTTTTAGCTCGGGAAAGTTTCTTGATCGCTGATTGGTTAGAATTATCTTGTCCAACCAATCAGCGATCAGGAAACTTTTCCGAGCTAAAAGGGCACCGCTGCGACTCGGTGCAAATCTGCCTCGCTGAAAAAAATTGACTATAGTACAGTACCAACTAACAATTCAACCTGCACAAACGTACGTAAGACCAAATAGTTATTCTCCAAATAATCTTTCCTTTGCTTCACTTCATTGCTTGTTAAACCTCATTAAAGAATTTACTTCATTATGTATATTGTACAGTACAATAAGTCAAAACAAATACTGTAAGAGAGAATATTTCTTACATAATTACAAAGAAAATATGCAAAATACTATCGGATCTAAAGGCACCAGGAAAAAGGCCATAAGAAATATAAATAGAACAATAAAGTTCACACATGACAACTTGTCATGGGAATACATAAAAATAGTATCAGACCCACAGACAGGAAGAATTCTCTAGCTGGGAGATTACAACTCATCAATTCTAACAGACTTCAACAATAACTTTCACCCTATCTTAAAAACTCAATCGAATCTTTTAAAACTATAGAGGGTCTACTCATGAAAATTGTTAGATATTCTTTTCAGATTTAATTTCTATTTACTCAAACTACCTTCATTGCCTTGTGCTATGCTATCAAGTAAACTATTTACTTCTTGTGGATATAATACATATTTTCCTTGTATTATTAATGACGTCATTTCTCTTATTTGCATTTATCTATAAATCATTTCAGGTTTTTTTACCATTTCCTGTAATTTGCACGTTATATCTTTGGATGCTCAGTTTCATCAAAGATATGCCCTGTGAGAAGAGCTTGTCATCAACACCATAGAGCAAAGGAGTCAGTTTGAAAATAAATTTTGATGAAAGAATTTACCTATATACATATACATATATATACATATATATATATATATATATATATATATATATATATATATATATATATATATATATATATATATATATATATATATATATATATACTGTATATATATATATATAGATATATATATATATATATATATATATATATATATATATATATATATATATATATATATATATATATATATATATATATATATATATATATATGTATGTCTATAATATGATCTTGCAATGTTCCCAGGCCCTAAGTAATTTTTTTATCAGACAGACAGAAGGTAATTTCTTTATCAGACAGACAGAAGGAAGTTTCAAAGCACATCGATTCTCTGATGTTTCCTAGTAAAAAAAAAAAAGAAAAAAAAATAACCTGCTTCTGTGAGCCTGCAGTGCTGTAAATTATACTAATTTTGAAGAGTTTGCTAAATAAGAGATTCAGAGTCAATTTCTCATCATTAGGTACTAACCCTCATTTCTTACTGTCTTCAGTGATAAGGAATTGAATTCCGCAATTATCAGGTAGCTTTAAGTTACTAAGATTACCCTGATTGCTAGCTTCACTAAATGTAACTACATGTAGAAAATTATTAACCTTTTTCCTCTGATGGTAAAAATGTTATTTTCATTAGTAAAATAAATTTTTGAATATACTTACCCGATAATCATGTAGCTGTCAACTCTGTTGCCGACAGAAATCTACGGTCGGGATACGCCAGCGATCGCTATACAGGTGGGGGTGAACACCACAGCGCCATCTGTGGTCAGGTACTCCAGTACTTCTTGTCAACACCACCTCAATTTTTTCCTCGGTCCACTGGTTCTCTATGGGGAGGAAGGGTGGGTCAATTAAATCATGATTATCGGGTAAGTATATTCAAAAATTTATTTTACTAATGAAAATAACATTTTTCAATATTAATCTTACCCGATAATCATGTAGCTGATTCACACCCAGGGTGGTGGGTGGAGACCAGCATACATGTTAACAAAGAAGCTAAGTATCCCGTATTTTATTTTATTAGTTATTCAAAAATAACATAAAATAAATAAGTACCTGGTAAGGAAGACGACTTGAACCATTACTCTGCCTTTATTAAGTACGTCTTCCTTACTGAGCGTAGCGGTCCTCTTAGGATGCTGAACGACTCTTAGGTGCTGAAGTATAAAGGGCTGCAACCCATACTAAAGGACCTCATCACAACCTTTAACCTCGGCGCTTCTCAAGAAAGAATTGACCACCCGCCAAATCAACAAGGATGTGGAAGGCTTCTTAGCCGACCGTACAACCCATAAAAAGTATTCAAGAGAAAGGTTAAAAAGGTTATGGGATTATGGGAATGTAGTGGCTGAGCCCCCGCCTACTACTGCACTCGTTGCTACGAATGGTCCCAGGGTGTAGCAGTTCTCGTAAAGAGACTGGACATCTTTGAGATAGAATGATGCGAACACTGACTTGCTTCTCCAATAGGTTGCATCCATAACACTCTGCAGAGAACGGTTCTGTTTGAGGGCCACTGAAGTAGCCACAGCTCTCACTTCATGTGTCCTTACCTTCAGCAAAGCAAGGTCTTCTTCCTTCAGATGAGAATGTGCTTCCCTAATCAGGAGCCTGAATAGGTAAGAAACTGAGTTCTTAGACCTTGGAAGAGAAGGCTTCTTGATAGCACACCATAAGGCTTCTGATTGTCCTCGTAAAGGTTATGACCTTTTTAGATAGTACCTAAGAGCTCTAACTGGGCAAAGTACTCTCTCCAGTTCGTCCCCCACCAAGTTGGACAGGCTTGGGATCTCGAACGACTTAGGCCAAGGACGTGAAGGAAGCTCGTTTTAGCAAAAAACCGAGCTGCAAGGAACATGTAGCCGTTTCAGATGTGAAAACTATGTTCCTGCTGAAGGCGTGGATCTCACTTACTCTTTTAGCTGTTGTCAAGCACACGAGGAAAAGTTTTTAATGTGAGGTCCTTAAAAGAGGCTGATTGGAGAGGTTCAAATCTTGATGACATAAGGAACCTTAGGACCACGTCTAGATTCCAGCCTGGAGTGGACAACCGACGTTCCTTTGAGGTCTCAAAAGACCTAAGGAGGTCCTGTAGATCTTTGATGGTGGAAAGATCCAAGCCTCTGTGGCGGAAAACCGCTGCCAACATACTTCTGTAACCCTTAATCGTAGGAGCTGAAAGGGATCTTACGTTCCTTAGATGTAACAGGAAGTCAGCAATCTGGGTTACAGTGGTACTGGATGAGGAAACTGCATTGGCCTTGTACCAGCTTCGGAAGACTTCCCCTTTAGACTGATAGACTCTGAGAGTGGATGTCCTCCTTGCTCTGGCAATCGCTCTGGCTGCCTACTTCGAAAAGCCCCTAGCTCTTGAGAGTCTTTCGAAAATCTGAAGGCAGTCAGACGAAGAGCGTGGAGGTTTGGATGTACCTTCTTTACGTGAGGTAGACGTAGAAGGTCCACTCCTAGAGGAAGAGTCCTGGGAATGTCGACCAGCCATTGCAGTACCTCTATGAACCATTCTCTCGCGGGCCAGAGCGGAGTCAACCAACGTCAGCCGTGTCCCTTTGCGAGAGGCGAACTTCTGAAGTACCCTGTTGACAATCTTGAACGGCGGGAATGCATACAGGTCGAGATGGGACCAATCCAGCAGAAAAGCATCCACGTGAACTGCTGCTGGGTCTGGAATCGGAGAACAATACAACGGGAGCCTCTAGGTTATCGAGGTAGCGAACAGATCTATGGTTGGCTGACCCCACAGGGCCCAAAGTCTGCTGCAAACATTCTTGTGAAGGGTCCACTCTGTGGGGATGACCTGACCCTTCCGGCTAAGGCGATCTGCCATGACATTCATATCGCCCTGAATGAACCTCGTTACCAGCGTGAGCTTTCGATCTTTTAACCAGATGAGGGGGTCCCTTGCGATCTAGAACAACTTCCACGAATGAGTCCCTCCCTGCTTGGAGATGTAAGCCAAGGCTGTGGTGTTGTCAGAGTCCACCTCCACCACCTTGTTAAGCTGGAGGGACTTGAAGTTTATCAAGGCCAGATGAACCGCCAACAGCTCCTTGCAATAGATCTGAAGTGTCCTTAGCTCCTGATTCCATGTTCCCGAGCATTCCTGTCCGTCCAAAGTCGCACCCCAGCCCGTGTCTGATGCGTCAGAGAAGAGACGGCGGTCGGGTTTCTGAACAGCCAAAGGTAGACTTCCTTGAGAAGAAAGCTGTTCTTTCACCACGTGAGAGTAGACCTCCTCTCTTCGGAAACAGGAACTGAGATCGTCTCTAGCGTCATGTCCTTTATCCAGTGAGCCGCTAGATGATACTGAAGGGGGCGGAGGTGGCGTCTCCCTAACTCGATGAACAGGGCCAGCGATGAAAGTGTCCCTGTTAGACTCATCCACTACCTGACTGAGCATCGGTTCCTTCTCAGCATGCTCTGGATGCAATCTAGGGCTTAGTAGATCCTTGGGGCCGACGGAAAAGCCCGAAAAGCTCGACTCTGAAGATCCATACCCAGGTAGACAATGGTCTGGGATGGGACGAGCTGGGACTCCTCAAAATTGACCAGGAGGCCCAGTTCCTTGGTCAGATCCATAGTCCATCTGAGAATCTCCAGACAGCGACGACTTGTGGGAGCTCTTAAAAGCTAGTCGTCTGACGGAGCCGGACACAAGATCATGGTACTGCTGCACAGTCTGTGAACTGTCAACCATGGGGAAGCGAGGAAGTACCGCGACAACCCGAAGCTGTCTAGACTGTCTGGGTCGTACAGACAACTCCTTATCGGGTTGCTGAGGTTGCCGCACTGCGTCACAACAAGTCACTTCTGCTGGTTGTTGAACGTCTTCCCAGTGACACACTGACTCCGTAAACAAAAAATCCTCTAACAAGGACTAAGCTTGGACTGCATGTCTTGCAACAAAGCTCAAGGTCTATGGGAGCAGGTGTGGTAACAGACGGGGTTAGCGACTGAAGTGGAACCATTACCCTCCCTGGAAGCATGTTATGCTTAAATAAAAGTCCATAGGAGGCTAAGCAGCTAAAGGCTCCTCTCCAAATGACAGAGTCCTCAAGGGAATATCAGAAGGAGGGAGAATAGCACTTTCTCATCTACAGGAACCATATCCGAGAAAAGCTAAGTTCTCTCAGTGAGGGTTTCACTGGTGCAAAAGCAGCAGACTAGAAGGCAACGTTATGAAACTGCTTGACAGTCTAGTGAGTTGGCAACAACCAAAGATGTGTGACTGAGGAGCATGCGGTAAGGTATGCAGAGCATGCTGTATGTAGAGCATGCTGTAAGGTAAGCAGAGCATGTTGCATGGCGTGCGGCTTATGCTGCATGGGATGAGGCTCATGCTGCATGGGATGAGGCTCATGCTGCATGGGATGAGGCTCATGCTGCATGGTATGAGGCTCATGCTGCATGGGATGAGGCTCATGCTGCAAGGGATGAGGCTCATGCCGCATGCGTTGAGGAGGATGCCGCATAGTATGAGGCTCCTGCCTCATGGTTTGAGGCGGTTGCCGCATAGCATGAGGCTCCTGCCTCATGGTTTGAGGAGGATGCCGCATAGCATGAGGCTCCTCATAGCATGAGACTCCTGCCTCATGGGTTGAGGAGGATGCCGCATAGCATGAGGCTCCTCATAGCATGAGACTCCTGCCTCATGGGTTGAGGAGGATGCCGCATAGCATGAGGCTCCTGCCTCATGGGTTGAGGAGGATGCCGCATAGCATGAGGCTCCTGCCTCATGGGTAGAGGAGGTTGCCGCATAGCATGAGGCTCCTGCCTCATGGGTTGAGGAGGATGCCGCATAGCATGAGGCTCCTGCCTCATGGTTTGAGGAGGATGCCGCATAGCAAGAGGCTCCTGTGAGGTTCCTGCCTCAAGAGTTGCGTCTGCCTCAAGGGTTGAGGAGGTAGCTGCGCAGAGAGAGGCTCATGCTGTGAAGAATGCGGTTGCTGCATGCGTTGAGGCGGCTGCCTCATAGCATGAGGTTCCTGCCTCAAGAGTTGCGTCTGCCTCAAGGGTTGAGGAGGTGGCTGCGCAGAGAGAGGCTCTTGCCTCAAGAGTTGAGGCTCTTGCCTCAAGAGTTGAGGTTCTTGCCTCAAGAGTTGAGGTTCTTGCCTCAAGAGTTGAGGCTCTTGCCTCAAGAGTTGAGGTTCTTGCCTCAAGAGTTGAGGTTCTTGCCTCAAGAGTTGAGGCTCTTGCCTCAAGAGTTGAGGTTCTTGTCTCAAGAGTTGAGGCTCTTGCCTCAAGAGTTGAGGTTCTTGCCTCAAGAGTTGAGGTCTTGCCTCAAGAGTTGAGGTTCTTGCCTCAAGAGTTGAGGCTCTTGCCTCAAGAGTTGAGGTTCTTGCCTCAAGAGTTGAGGTTCTTGCCTCAAGAGTTGAGGCTCTTGCCTCAAGAGTTGAGGTTCTTGCCTCAAGAGTTGAGGCTCTTGCCTCAAGAGTTGAGGCGGTTGCCGCATAGCATGAGGCTCCTGCCTCAAGGAAAGTGGAGGTTGCTGCATAGCGCTGGTACCTGGCAACTCCCAATGCGGCAGCTCACGCATGGAGGCAGGAGGAGCCTCAACATCATACGTCTGGCAGGGTGGACTGCGCAGAGGTGGAGGAGCGCTCGCAGGAGGAGGTGTGCTAACCTTCTCTGCCTGAAACTCCTGCATCAACACCGCAAGCTGAGACTGCATTGTCTGCAGCATAGACCACTAGAGTTTAAGAAAGACAACAACAAACGGAGCTACTGTCCGTTGAGACTGAGGGTCTAAAACAGCTGGTGCGGCAACAGACGGAGTTACTGCCTGTTGCGATACCACCTTGCCTCTCTGGGAGGTGTGCAGTTGTCGTACTGCAGCAAGTCCGAACTGACCCAGTGCTAATGGCACCACCTAGGAGTTGGACTTGCGCGGAAGGGACCGACTTGCACTTAAAAGCTGCAAGATTTGGTCCATGGTTTCTGCGAGAAACCTCTTCCGCAGACGAGGAATAAAAGGGCTCTCTCGTCTTTGTGTGGGTGGGGTGATCACGTCGGCAACGTGTGTAGATACACCCGAAACCACGGAGGGAAACGTCTGTTCGTCGATCAAGGCCTGATGAACCCATAAGTCCTTCGACATTACTTCTCCCCTGGGCTTGGGAGCTTGTAAGAGGTCCCAGACTAGGCGAACAACTGGCACGAACAGACGAACCCTCGAACGCAACACTGTAACACTTTGCGCTTATCACTTTATCACTTTTGATTTTCTGTTTGCACTTATTTCACTGAACTCGAAACTTTAAGTGGTTTGTACCTGAAACACGCAATTCTATCCTTCATTAAAAGTTAGTAATTGCGAAAACAGTATTACAATGTAACAGAAAAACATAATGAAAGATAAATAATTCAGTGGCTGGAAAAGAGACTAAACACTAGATCAAATAAACTACGTTTAAAATCTCTCACCGCATAAAGCCTGAGAACAAGAATAAAACTCTAGAAACGTTTACCTTCTTCCCCTAAAGAGACTAGGGAGAAGAGCAAAAACGATAACAACGTTACCCGCTTGAACGAAACGTTTATCCTCCTCTCTCTCCCTCCGTCTCTATCTCTCTCTCTCTCTCTCTTGACTTAGAACCTGAGAGATGAGCCCAATTATATATATCGTTAAAACATATTATTGTTAAAGGAAAAAAACTGAAAGATTTCCCAAATAAAAAGTTCCTTTATTAGAATTAAAACCATTTAAGCTAAGAAAGAATGAACAAAACGCTAGAATCGGTTTACTCTTACTGCAACGTGACACCGTGAATACTCTCTCTCTATCGTAACGATAGAGCGCAAGTTGAACGTTCTGAACGTCAACAACTGCAGAGACAAAACAAAACGTTAGTTCAACTTTGAAAACAGTACGAGACTATCAAAGAAATTCTTTCAAAAACATTAAAATAGCATAATATGTTAACTCAATGTTAATTAACTTCGGTTCCAAGAAAAGACCGCCTACTATTAGGAAAGGTCAAATATAAACAAATATAAAAATTAATTTTAATAAGTTTATAATAAAAGGAAGTTAATCGAAGAGGCCTATAAAAGGCGGAGAGATATAAAATAAATCTATAACTTTTGTTAAGCAAAATTAAGAAAGAGAGTCTATACTCTCTTCGACACCAACACTTCCGTCTAAGGGAAGGGTCGGCCATTTAAAAGTGAAAGAGAGTTCATACTCTCTTCGTCACCATAATTAAATCAAATTAATTCCAAAAGCTAGCTAAGCTAATGATAAAACTTCCTGAATAGCGAAAGCTAAACTCTAGAGCAAATACATCACCAAATCGTGAGCAATAACTCCAGAATCAACAGCGTATCCATGTAGGTCTAGCCGGAGGCACGACAGAGGAAAAATTGAGGTGGTGTTGACAAGAAGTACTGGAGTACCTGACCACAGATGGCGCTGTGGTGTTCACCCCCACCTGTATAGCGATCGCTGGCGTATCCCGACCGTAGATTTCTGTCGGACACAGAGTTGACAGCTACATGATTATCGGGTAAGATTAATATTGAAAACTAGCAGTTGTTTATTTTGTCAGTGCTTACTATTCTTATACATATTTTGATCAACTTTATTATGTGCTATTAGGCATTAAGTATTGTAAATATCTTGTTTAGGCTACATCATTTACTGAATAGCTTCTAAGCTTTTTTTCTAACACTAATAATCTGCTTTGTCCTTAAATTCATTCATCTGTTAAGTAACTATCTTTTTTTTTTTATCAGCCCATTAAGAAACATGTTTTGTAATGGTCACTAACATGCAAACTTCAATACCACACTCAAGGTTTCGAGCATGTTAGTACTGGCCAATATATCTGCACAAAAGAGCTAAAATCTTGACACTTTTCATCAGATTCTATGTAAACATATGAGTATCCACCAAGCAATGAAGAGATTTCTTTTTAATTACCTATATTTATTTGAACAACAATTTTAATTTATAATCCAGAATTAAATAAGTCTATATAGAGTACTAAACTTTACCAACTTTGTAACCTTCAATATGTAGTCTACAAATGTGTGTTCTAACGACATTAAATCCAAATGATTATTAATGGAGAAAAAATCTAGGTCTTACAGTTTTTACAAGCAATCATTCCATGTTTCATATAATGTACTATACTTCAAACCATTTAGCCACTCAAAAGAAATTGTTAACCATCAATACTAAATATCTGCCTTTCATATTTCTGAAAAAAACAAAAATCAACATTCATGAAAATATCATGAAACTTATTTCCAAGTAACCACTAATTGCTAATTGAGAATCCTTATTCTTTGTAAAAAGATATGCGAAGGCATACTATAACAATTGGCAATTTAACTGCTGTGCTTAATGAAACATCTTGACTAACATATATTGTATAAATAAAAGATTCTTCCTAATATCCCACAGCAAAATCAAGTGGAAACCAGTGTGCAAGAAAACACTTTCTATTTAGTAGAAATCAGCTCTAAAAACCCCTCATCTAAAACAACAATCTTGCATTAACTACTTTAGCTGGGTTGCAATGACTATGTCAACAACTTTGCATGAATTATCTCAATAGATTCAAAACCATTCTTTATCCTCTTTGTGTACCTGACAAAATTAAATGAAACTATTTTCTCTATTTCAAATAATTCATAAATTTGTGTAGAATAACTTTTATTTGATCTCCACCCAAACTCATCCCAATCTATTAACAATCCTCTTTACAACTAATGACCCATCACAAACCTTATAAAAAGTATTTCACTATGACGTGGTCCTCTTGTATTGAACAGTTGTAAGGTGAACTATCATTTGCAATGAAATATTAATATACTTTCCATTAACTTATGGTAATCTCATTACTGATCTCTAATTTACAAAAAGTCTAAATTCTAAACATACAAACCAATTGGTTTTATTTTCTTTACAACTATTTTCATAAAACTTCCACAAAACCTTAACATTCTCTAAAAGAGTGGCTAGTACAGTAAAGTAATTGAAAAACCATCAAAATTTGGTTGGTTGCCCTAAAACTATTCTTGCAGTATAACCTTTTTGTGAGAATGTAAATATATAAAGTAAAGCAGCTGTTATGTGACGAAATAACGAAGCCACATTTAAGAAATTTCTACCTTGGTCTTTGCTAAACTTTATTCAGTGTATCAACATAGAGTCCTATTTAAGATATACTTTATGTTAAGAAAACTCATATCAATATAGAGAAATTATACGTAACTATTTGAAGACCTAAAGGAAAATCCCCATGACATCTGGCTAATGGTAGTATAGTATATGAGCTCTGCCTCTAACTTTATGGTTTTCCTCTGCCTACCAAATTCCTTATAATGTAAAACGAGATACATACTGTACTACATAAACTACGAAGAGTTAATTTACATTATTTCTAGAAATAGCAATAATGACTGATGTGAACGCTAAACTTAAAAGCTAAAAGAAAGCCCATGGGCTGCATAATTGCCTAGAGCCCTTATCTGGGCACAAGGGCCACCTCAGCATTAAAACGGCTAACAAACCTTGATAAAAGCAGCTGTTAATGCCAACTGTTACAATATTGAGTCACATTCTTTTCATGAAGGATAGATTAGCAAAACCACCAAAAAATAACCAATAAAATGTTTGTCCTCAAAACAAATTCCTCAATGGGCAAAAAGACTTCCCTCATTAATACCTATTACATAATCACATTACCATAATCTATTCAACCATATCCAAAACAAGTCAGGCAAAATATAAACCCAAGATGTTTAAGAAAATCGTCACAAATACTAATAAACAGGAATAATAATGGTAAAAAATCTATCCCTGCACCAGGCAACATCCTGCCATCCACAACGAAGAAAGCTTGTCAAGGCAGAAACATACCAATTTAATCTTACCTGGGATCTGGGGTAGGGTGGAGGAGGAGGATGATGACCAGGATATGGTGGTGGAGGGGGCGCTGGCTGACGAATCATCACTCCTCTAGGTGCCCCTATTCTAGCTATGCCATTTCCCATACCTGGAAATCCTAAACTCCGACAATCAAGGGCTATTCATAAAATGACTAGACATTTAGAAACAAGACTTAAGAGATAATACATTAATTTTTTATTTGCAGTGGTACACAATATTGCTTATGAACAATAAATATTTCTATTTTATAAACTTCAGTTTCTGATTACCAATACAATCTAAAAATGAATATTCAACTTCCTATAACATAAAATGTCTATATAATCATCAATCCCTTAAGAGTTCCAAATGACTCAAGACATGTATTCTACTGTATTGTAGACAAATGGAGCAAAATAGCTAAGAGTAACTGTTTATACTGTACATGCAAGGCTTTGACACATTGGTAAATAGTAACTATTCTTTTCAACTTATTCTTTCAAGAATATATGACCAAATAAGAATGAGGTGGTTAAGTACTTTGCATGACATATGGGCTCATTTAAAAATTCCATTTTGTTACAAGAACTTATCTAGTTCACATCAAACTTATAAATCATATTGAACACAAAAAAAGGTTGAGCAGTTGGGGTGTGATGGACCAAGTGGAGAACTAAAGTACAAAGGTCAAGAACTAAGATTCAAGGTATTCTTACTGGGTACTATAATTGTTTGAATACCCAGGGAGGGAGCAAACTAGACAGTTTTTACTTTGACTTATCACAAAAGAGACTGAGATCAACAGAAAGTTCAGAGAAATGTAGATACTGGTAATCCCAGAAATACTAAATCTCTCGAAGATGAGAGATAACTGAACAACAGAGGATGAATGGGAAGAATAGTGCATAACATCCTGCACTGCTAGTAAGACTTGTCCTGCTACAACTAACAGACCAAATTATTATAAAATTTTTGACTATCACATACTTGTGCTAAAGATGATGTAGCCACAGTATTTCTCACATAGGTAAAAGGACTCTATTCACCTAAAGTCACTCTTATTTGGCAGCCTCTTCAGAAATGCTAAAGTGATGATTTACCAAAGAAAAGAGATTGAAAACAAGTTTCTTACAGTGAAGCATTAACAAGAAGTGTTCAAGAGTCCTTGCCTCTTAGGTGCCAAGTCACTGAAGTAGTGACAGATAAATCTATCTGACTGCTTTTAAAATAGCACTGTTAGATAGACCCATTTCTCACTATGTTGAAGTAACTTGGCACCTAAGACACAAGGACTCATCCATATTGTCGGACATCAAAGGTGGTATGGCAAACTGAGCGGTGGCACAATCTTGAATTCCAGTTATCTAGGTCTTGCCAATGAAATCAAAGGAGTTTTTCAGTCACACTGAAGACTACCCTCAGATGTGTATGACATTACCAGACGGTGATTGAGACTCGCACATAATGCCTCACAGATGCAAAACTTAGGAGGAGGTCAATCTTCACCGTGATTTGGCCAGAGGTAATATTTTGTTAGTTGGGAAGTCATTCCCATAAATAATGGAAGGGTCACCTGAAGTTCCTTGATACTGTCATTTCATTGATTTTCAGTTCCAACACTTAGCAGAGGGCTGTTCTTAGTCTTAGATTGCAGACACCAACTTCTGGAGGTGCAGATATTGATGATTTAGTCTGAAATCCCATGGATAAAGCAGATTGCAGATTGAAGTCCCTCCCACAAACCAATGAAAAGACTGCTTCACTTTGCCTGATACAAGGTGATGATGATTGAAGAACAATAATGGCAGCAGCAGAGAGCTCCAGAAATCTTAAACCTTCGAGGACCCATTCAGAAGCCTCCAAATGTAGAGATGCATGGGTCCTCAGTGAGACCAAAGAAGAGTAATCTACATCACCTTAAACTTACCGGAAACTCTGAGTTCTGCAAAAACTTGCCTGATCAGTTAAAAGGAGGGAAGGCATAAATATCAAGATCATCTGAACTGCATTTTGTCCAGCTTCCAAGTAACATGATCCAGCTAAGCTGAGCTTGTGATTCAAACTTCATGTGAAATTTATCACCTACCATAGAGATTCTCAGACTTCAGAATCCAGTGACCACTCCGAAACTAAAACTTACCAAACTTCTTCCTACTGAAATGTCTATGAAATGCCTCACCAACTTGGCATGAACTTAGTAGTAATCTAAACTCTGCTGGCTTCTACCTATACAAAAATCTCTACAACCAGATGACACAGAGGCTTAAAGCTTGTTCTTCCTTAATTCCTGATTTAGGTAACTTAAGGAATTGTCATCTATAACTGCTATTTTCCAAGTCCTAGGGAAAAATTTTGGCTCTCGGTGCCATTTTAAAGTCTGCCATAATTTTAAGGACTCTTGCCTTACCTACCTAGAGAAATGACTTCCTTCAGATTCCTGTTAACATTTAAACCAAAATCTTGCAGTTGCTGATGGATAAAGTGAGATCCCCTAAAATATGCCAAAAATGTAAGGAAAGAGAAGGGCTTCCAGAGCTTGAGAAACCAACAGGATCTCCATCCTGAGAGGAAATGGGTCATGCCCTCACCAGAGATCTAAAAGGATTTCTTACAAAGTAGTACAAGTCATGCATCCACAAGAACAGCTGTTGACCAACACTTAACGACCTGTAACTCCCGGAATCTCAACATGAAGTGACTGAAGGAACCTTATTCTATAATTAAGACTAGTAACTTAATATTGCCACAGCATAGCTGGGAGGAAGAGCATGAACAACATAAGATCTATATTCATTGATAGATTCTTTATATAAGAATAGTATCCACCAAAACTCCCAAATTAGTGCAAGCAAAACAAGAGGCTCAAACCAAAATTCCCAAATCTGTTCAAGAAGTCACAAGACCCTGCCAGTAGAGGGAAAAATCAGGACCACTGACGTTATATCTCTATTCCCCAAAATTGCCTTCTTGGATAGACCAAACTCCTCCAACAATTGATCTGCAGGCCCAACGGTAGCTGAAGATATACTGATGATTAAATGTTCTCCAGAGTTCTGCTGCTGAATTGAATCCTATCTCTGGAGAATTATAAAGGACCAGTACTGCCATTAGTGACAAAGTTTAAGTGAAAATGTGAGGAAGTGTCCAAATGTGAAGAAGACTTAAACACACCCAAGATAAGAATTTAATACAAATATTACATGCAAAACAATTTACAAGCAGCAACACTAATACACAAATAGTAAAATTAATATAAAATACAGAACATTCAGTTACACAGCTGAAACAAAACCACACAGTTCAGATATCAATTATGGGCAGCAAACCAGATGTCACAAATCTGGGCCAAACAAAAAACTTATTAAAAATAAACAATACATTAAGAAGGGTATTACAACAGACTTGTTACTTATTTTCAACTACTGACTATTGTGCAAAACAAGGTAAAAAAATACAATCTAAAGCCAGAATACTTATGGAAAGTCAGTGACATGATACAAGTAATCAATCACCCATTACAGTATTCCTATACATTTATTTTAGAAAAAGAGGAAAAACAAGAACTAGACTGCATTGAGAAGGGTTAACCGGAATGAATGGAAATGTATCGAAACTAATCAGGATTATCCAAAATGCCAAAGCAAAGGTGGAGGATGACCTCCCATGGAAATATGTACACCAAAAAGAAGGATACTTACTATCTACCGATGGGCTGAAACCTGCATGCATGAACAGTTGCTCATCGCTATTTTGCTTCTATCTACAATACATCAGATTGTGTGTCTTGGGGAATTAAGGGAATGAAAAAGGGGTCTATATGATTTATAGTTTGCAATATGCAAATGACTTTTATGAGTTGAATAGAACAACTTTAGGTTAGCCAGTTAATCAAAGCTAATACAATACCGCTATTTCTATCTAAAAATTTTCATACTTTTAAGTAGTAGAAGAAAAATAAACTTGATTCTTACTTTGAGCAGTTTGAGTTAAATGAGGAGCCATCTGTGGTTGTACCAGTTGTTGGGAGGATGTTATTGGCATGCGTACAGGACCCATTATCGGACCCGGTGGTGGTCCAATAGGAGATCCAGAAGATGGTCCCACTGATACCACAGATGAAGGATTAACTGTGGAACACTCAATATGACTAGGTCCAGGTGGATCCATCATGGAGGTCACAGATGGTCTTTGATGTGGCTGCATTTGCAGAGTATCATGTTCAAGCCCATGATGCTCATGTCTCATTGACCCCGATGTTGGCATAGATGGGCTGTCATTCATGCCAGTACCCAAACCTAATCTATTTATAGGATGTGCATGTTGGCCCTGACTGGGAGACACTGAAGGATGTGAATTCATAATAGATTCTGAAGAAGGTGGGCCAACAGGTATGGTGCCACTCAAGCCAATGCGCTCCTTGGACGAACCACGTGCACTCCCTTGATCTCCTGATTTCTCTCTTTTACGCCTGAAAGAATGGCTACAAATAAAGGAAAACCAACATAAATAAAAAGGAAATAAACAAGAAAAAGTATAAAAACTTCCAATACTAAACAAACAAAATAAAATACTTTGCACAACCCCACATATATAACAGAAAATTTCTTAAAACTTTTGTTTAATATTATCAATCTTTTGAAGTTTTCATGAAATCAACTATGTTGTATATGACTCTGGAATCACTAGTTCAGAGACTAGTATTTCTTAAGATGTATATCCTAGGACAAAATAATTTTATGCTTACAATATTGCAAAATATTAAGGTCATCATCATCATCCCCCAGAAGCTTACACTAAATTGTGTATCAAACATTTTCACTTACAATGGGGAAACATAAGGAATTGGCTCATTTCTAAACTTTAACTGGCAAACTTCACTCCTCTGAATCTATAAACATGATTAAAATTTTAACTTTACAAACCTAAAGACTAAAGATCAACAGTTGATAATGTCCAAAACTAAACCACATCAATTCTAGTTATAGTTTTTATTTGAATGAAATTAGTTAATAGAAAAATTGTTTAATGCTAAAAACAATACTGCAATCTGTAAACTTCAAGAACTACACCTGGTAAACCTTAATATTTATTTAGCATTAATTATTAGGTTTTAAAAGTGCACTGTGTTGAAATGCATGAAATTTTATATGGTTTATTTAAAATTAATGTCCGAATTAGCTATACATGATTAAAAAGTATTCTCTTAAAATAAAAGGGAATTAGGCTATTTACTATAAATAGTGCCTGGACTGATAAACCATCATCAAGGGAGAAAAAGTAATTAATTCAGTAGAGAATTTACTGTTAGACTAAATACTAACAAAGCCAAGCATATACTGTACTAGCTTTCCATTACTTTATATAAAACACTATTTAAAAACAATGGGATTATTTCCGTCTTTCCTTTTATTAATCATCATTACTAATAAATATTAACATTAATTGCCATTTTATTATGATTATGAATTGGCTCAATAAAATCACTGGGACACAATTGAAAAACTCTCGTAGGGCTCACCCAAAAGTATTTTCCCCCAAGAGGGTGATGAAAATTGGAGTGGGGTAAAAGTTGAGGAAATTGGACAGCTATATGCCAAGATACCAAAGTTGATGAATGAATTGTAAAAGGTAGAAAAAGCAACGCAGTTTGACCAAACTAATGCCTAATGACTTCCTGTAAAGTGTTACCCCCCTCAGGAGTAAACAGAAAACCATAACAAAGGATAATGCAAAGATTAGTGCGACACAAGTGCACCAAACTTTAAAGTTCGTTCAAAACCGCAACACCTGCTTTAATTAAAAGAACAGGTTCCCTGATGAGGCTTTTGCTCCAAAGTTTTTTTTTTTTAGTAACTTTCCATTAACTTAAATATTTTCTATATAAAATTTAAAGTAAATTTTTACTATTGAGAATACATTTTGACAATAACAATGTCATTACAATGTTTACCTCTGCAAAGCTAAACTTTTTGCCACTTTCTTTGTGGAATATGCCTTAAAAGGTTCAAGGATGGGAGCCATTCATGATAAGTTCTTAATATTATCTTTATTTAAACTGAAATAGTTAATGGATATACCCAAATATGGTGTTTCCATGATAGAACATCTTCATAAGAATTCTCATATTTAGCAGTTTGCTAAAGCTTCTGATTCAATATTTGAGATGTTTACTATACTTCATGAATTTTCCTTTCCTACTTCTTTACGCAGAGCAAATTTGCTCTAGTTTTCTGGAGCCGTTATTGCCAATTATAATGTTCCCTTAACAATTAACAGGAAAGGTATAAGTTTAAAGATGATTTTGAATTGTGTATAAACAGAAAAAAAGGATAAAAGTTAGAAAATAATCTTTCATGAAGATGCTCAGAATTTACCAAGGGTTTGATAATGATGATAATTTTCTTTTCTCATACTTTTATGTGGCGACACATCATGTTAAAACAATGGATAAAGACATTGCAAACCAAATTAATAATACGCTGCCAAACAAATCAATCATAAACTGCAAGTAAAAATAATTTAAATATAAAATATCAACTGAAGCTTTTGATCAATAAACAAGATCCTTCCTGGCTTAAATTGCTACAGAAGTCAGTCTATTTTTAAAATGAAGCTCTTAATTATGATGAAAGCATTAATAACTAAAAACATGGAAGCCTAATTTCGTGGTCTGCTTTCTGGCTCTTGATAAAGGTGAAAGATGCTCCTGAAATGAAATGAACAAAACTGGCCAAAGATGGAAAGCTGTATTGGAAGTACAAATTTTTGTAGTTAAGATAATATCTGAAACTCTCAAAGGGATTCTTTTCTTTTGTATACATCAAAATGGTTAAGGAGATTGTCCTGCCTACATGTATATCTTCTAAAACAAATAAGACCTTCAAAACTATCCACTTAGGGTATCCAGAAACCTTTATGACTTTACTTAACCTGCTGCTGTATAAAAATTAAATTTTTCTCCAAATTAATTTTTTTTTTCATACAAACCTATCTTTCATATACATGTCCCTATTATGGTTTGAATGTTCCAAATAATGCTATTTTATCTTAACAGACAGAAGGAGAGTTGTATCATTACATGATATCAGCCATCTGGATCCTCGAGGTTCATTCATAGGAGGTGAATGTTAAACTGTGAATCAACCCCCCCCCCCCCCCCCCCCCGCCACCAAGCCCCCAAAATACGAACTTCGATTTATGAATTTCCAGAGTTAAGACCCTGAGGTGGAAATGAATAAAGCATATTTTCACTTCCTTTAAAAATATTTTGATATACATAAGAGCAGTAGAAGTTTCTGTATTAATATAGGATAGCTCACTAATTCTATAAAAACCAACCAACCAAAAACAATGAAGATTAAAGGATTGAGTGTTATGACTTGGCTGCTTAAGCATTAGAATGAGCAATAAGAGCACATAATACTGTATAAGCAAAGAAAATAGGGTGATTTGTATGGAAATAAAAAAAAGTATTACACCCCTTTATGTATGCCTGAAATGGCTTAATTGGTCCCTTCTTATAGACTATCAATGTTTTTTCAGCACATCAAAACGCATCAAAGTAATATTCTCCTCTAAGATGTTTAAAGACCCTTCCTGGTCCTATTTGCAAATCCAGTCATATGCTCGCTCCTCCTCCTAGGTGACACCTCTACCTCCTAGGGAGCATCGGACAATGACATACACACAGGAAATGTAATCTTTTTATAATAAAAAATATAATATGCATATTTTTTTTTTGCAATTCAACATGTTAGTAATTTTCAGTCTGTGAGAAAAAATTATTATCCTTTCTTAAGGATACTGATCCCTTTAATACATAAATGAAAACCAAGATGTAGAGTAATTAATGATAAATAATTAATAAGCTTAAGGAATCCTGCACTTGAAGAAAAAGAAGATTGGAAATTTTACACTATACATAAACAAGTGAAGCAGCTAGCTACTGTACGCCTAAGGACTAATGTGGTACACGTGCAACATTATTTGGATTACTCTCTGTTAGACAAAAGACTGCAGTTTCTGGGACATTCAACAACAACAAATGTGGGCAGTATATGAGTGATGGGTTTGTGATGAATAGAAATTTTTTTTTTTATTAAAGCTAACATTACATCAATTCCACCTTCATCCTCAAGAAAATTTAGCACCAGTTATAAAGTAACAAGAGTAATATTCTCAAGTCCTGATAGTACTTTAAATGTTTGTTTACCTAAAATAGGCAGACATAAAATAAAAAAAAATTCTTACCTTTCATCATCCTCATCTCCAAGCTCATCAAAAAGATTTGAAGGTAATTTATCATCTTCTTCCCCTACTCCACCATCAGCAAATTCCAACAGCGCATTGAAGTCGCCACCAATACCTGTGTATACTGTTTGACTTATTAACACAAAATCACTTATTGACATTAAATTGTAAGTCAATATATAACACTTGATCCTAAACTATGAACAATATCAAGCAAATTAGTATATTACCTAACAAATCATCCTCCATATTAGGAAGATCCCCTGGAGCAAGATCATCTAAATCATCCCCCTGGTTGCTGGCTGGATGCTGTGAACCAGGTGGTGGGCCTGAACCTACAGCACCCTGACCCTGAGTATCAGCTGAAGGCTGCTGATGTTGTTGCTGTTGCTGTTCTTCTTCGAGTTGTTCTAATTCTCGTGTTACAGCTTCTGGAAGTTCTGATTCGGCCTGCTGCTGTGGCTGAGGTGCCTGGGATTGGGGTTGTTGAAGCAAATTTGTTCTAGGTTGTTGCATATGTGAGGGTTGTGGAGGGGGTGGGCGAGATTGCTGAAGGAGTTGAGAATGTGAAACAGGTGGATGAGAATGAGGTGGACCAAGTGGATGAGGAGGTGGTGGCGGCGGTGGTTGTTGTTGTTGTTGTTGTTGATGGTGTGTGGATGGAACTCCAGGAACAGGGCCACTTTGTGACATGTGAGGTGAACCTGCACCTTGACTTACAGTTATAGTTCCTGGAGGACCTCTAACAACATTTTGAATGCCAGGACGTATACCAGCTGGGTTACCAGGCGAAGTTAGATACTGCTGAGGAGGACGTTGTACCAAATGTGCATATGGATCTACTACTGTATTGCGGCTAATAACGGTCTGCTGTTGAGGGGGCATGCCCCTCTGAAATATCATTCGAACTCTTGGATCCATTTGGGGTCCCTGGCCTGGTGCTGCAGGATGAGATGACATGCCAGGCTTTCCTTGTGCAATGCTAGGGGACCTCATGCGAATCCCTTGTCCTTGAACAACAGGTGGGAGGGGCTGGCGAAATTCTCCAGACAATTCAGGTGATGATAATGGTGGCTGAACACTGGTTTGATGGGCATTGCTCCCCTCATTCCATGGTCGACTTTGTTGTCTTTGTAATAGCTCTCGTAAGTGTTGCTGTCTTACAGGATCTCCGTGCATAGGGCCTGAAGGTGGACCAGGTGTTTGTGGCTGGCCATATCCATCGTCATGTGGACGTGGTGTAGGAGGTGCCTGAACATATGGTGAAGCAGGAGGTTGGTTAAAGGATTCTGATGGACTGGAAGTAAAGGGATCTGAAGTATTTGGTCTTGGTGGGCCACCCTGGGATGCAAATGGATCAATTGGCCGTGGAGTTGGTGGTGGCATTCCATATGGATCACTAGGTACTGGGCGTGGCGTGGCAGGTGCTACACTATACGGATCTGATGTATGAGGTCTTGGAGTACCTGGTACTCGAGCATAAGGATCATTAGTTGGTGAGGGCAAAGGAGAAAGCTGAGGTCTTGGGGTCATGGGAGCATGTGCATAATGATCACTTGGTCCCTGCACATGACTAACAGCTCCTCTGACCATTGTATGTGTATGCACGAGAGATTGCCTGATGGTAGGCGACCCATGAGGGAGCTGTGAGCGCTGCGGGATCATTAAAGGACGTGGAGGTGTTAATGACGGCAATGCTGGACGGGGAGAAGCCTGAGGAGTATTGACAGGACTAGGATCAGCACTATTTCCTCTTTCTGTAATGCTCCCAGGAACAATGGATGTAGAAGAACTGGTAGAGGCTTCCAAACTTTCACTATTCTTCAATGCCCTCTGCTGCTCCTGGGCAAAAGTTGTCAAAAATTAATTACTTAATAAAAAAAAAGTACATAACTGTATAAGGAACACAGTATTTACAGCATGATTATATCTGGTATATTATTAATATTTACAGAACTTGAAATTTACCCTCAAGTGAAATATATGTCATAGAACATTCCTTAAAAGGATTTACAAAATGAATAACAACCTAACTAAAGGACTAACACTTCTTAAAAACACTATGAATCATAAGTACCTGACCAAAAACTAAGTGTTGAAAACAAAATCTTTAGTAGAATTGGCTCTAAAGGAATGCAAAGCATTTCTTACATTACACAAAATTCAAATTCTCTCAAATGAGATACCTACCATGCAATCAACTGTTAACTTGAGTTTTGAAAAAAAAAAAAAAAAAACCTAAGAATGAATGCCACAATCCTGCTATGATAAACTTGAATAACTTCAAGCTTTGAACATGCCTCGCTAAGCCAATTGCTGCCAGCGACAGCACATTCTCAATATATGCATATCTGAGCAATTTCTTCAAAGAAATAAGTACACTCAAATTATTTCTTTAAACCTTAAACACTAATAATTCATAAAACAAAATTAAAAAATACATTTTTTTCTATAATAATCGTGCAAGTCTTATTTTCCGCCTTAGAAATTATTTGTTATTTTTCTACTCTTTTAAAATTTTATATGATGTAAAAAAAGATACATATAAATATATTAAATGTGTGTACAGTATATGTATATAAAGGACAGCAAAGTCCCTTGTATCCACATTGCCAGGTCAAAGGGTTGCCAGATAACTGAATTTATAACATAACTGACACTTCTATAAATTATCACTACACCATAAAATCATTCATTACAACTTGTTAATATATATATATATATATATATATATATATATATATATATATATATATATATATATATATATACCTCACACGGGAAATGAAAATAACAAATGAATCCTGACTAGTTTTGTCTAACACATGAAGTAAGATAAAACTAGTTAGGATTCACTACATATATCTTAATTTTCCTTTTTTTCTCATGAGCATAATGTTTCCTTGTGAATTTTAAGCATATAGGTGTATGTATGTATGTATGTATGTATGTATGTATGTATGTATATATATATATATATATATATATATATATATATATATATATATATATATATATATATATATATATATATAGTGGTATAGTCAATGTCATACAGGTATCCTGGTTTAAAGGTTACTCATGAATGGCAGGCAGAATCAAGGGACAGTAACATTGCCCTAGAGACTGACCATGTATATTATATGATCAGCGCCCAAGCCCCCTCTCCATCCAAGCTAGGACCAGGGAGGGCCAGGCAATGGCTGCTGATGACTCAACAGATATACCTATAGACTCCCCCAAACCCCCCCAAATCTTAGCTCACAAGGATGGTTAGGTTGCAGACGATAAAGGCACTAACGAGTCAGAGCAGGACTCGAACCCCCGTCTGGCAAACACCAGGCAGAGACGTTACCAATCACGCCACAACAAGGGTTCGAAACCCGACCGGTCAGATACTATAGTCTTTGAGTGATTTCGCCTGGAGCTCTGATCCGAGGTCGTTAAACAGAATCCAGACTTTAATGTATTAATATATACAGTATGGCTTATTTGAAAAATTAAAACCATGTTAAATGTGCAAAATTTATCACTATATATATATATATATATATATATATATATATATATATATATATATATATATATATATATATATATACTGTATATATACAGTATTCATTATATAACAAATTTCTACAGCTATTTGTTATCAATGTTTACAGATGTTAAAAAGGGAATAATCTGCGCTGCATTCTATTTCCCATACTTTTTACAACCAACCATATAAAGTCCTTTTCCCCATTATTACTCATTGTTGCTGCGTAAGCAAATATCATCAATGCACAGGCCTTTAAGCTAAACTAAGCAGTTTCTTACAGATTACACTACAATACTAACATAGGTTCTCAATAAAACATTAAGAAAATATTCAACTTACAACCTTCTGAAAATTATTCAGAAGTCACACGAAAGGAAAATGTTAATCCTAAATCCTGTAGTAAGAAATCTTATCAAGTTTGGTAGAAGAGCTGGCTTACAGGAAATTTTTAATGTTGTAAACTTAAGTTCATCAGCAATAAAAGATGGAGGCAGGGATGAAACTGAACTGGTAACACCAAATATTGATGGAAAAGGTTCAGAATGAATATTTTACAACCCTCTTAGAGAATCAATTCAGTGATGTGTGGGTGGTGGCTTTTTTCTTTTCCTTGTACATAAGATGGTAGCATTAGAGTGCATCACAAACAGCTCAACGTTTAGGTCTTATAATTCAAGCTTTACCAGACACTTCAATTAGAGCAAACAATTTTGCCATTATCTATTTTTGTATGAAATTCCTTAGTAGGTTCTTCAACCACTTCAGATTCTACTTTGTCTTCTTTCTCTTTGTCTTTTCTTTAAGCTTACAGTTCCATTAGGTCTCAATTTGTTAGCTCATGTTAAGACTACAAACAGAGTAACAAAGTCATTTTCTTCTAACAAGTTATTAAAGGCATTTTCAATTCCACCTCCGTCTTTTCAAACACATGATAATTGTGAAAAACCAGCGAGCACATTCTCTTCCACAGGCCCACTAGTGTTTTCACTTAACCTTCACAACATGCAAAGTCGATACTCTTGACACCCTTTGAAAAAATTATAGTCTTTCCAACTCTCTTCAATTATCATAGTCTTTCCAAAAGGGGTATTTGTCATCGCTACCTGAAGATAAGCGAAACACAAACATTCTTTTAATGCCGCTATTATTCCAGTTCGTAGACTGGATAAGTTATCTAATGTTTTGCAGAAAAGACCTTCATGTTTAGATGAGTCATTCATGAATGGAGGGGGGAGATCTAAGGCATTGTCCAGCAACAAAAGAATGTTAAATAGGATGCCATTCTCTAGGCAATATTTTGTACCTCTGAGATGAAATGATGGATGAACCAGTCCTGAAATACAACTGAAATGCACATATTGGGGTTACTCTTCCCCACAACAGGAAGAAAGGCTTTATGCTATGTTTTTCAGGGCTCTGGAGTTCCCTTCAGTGTACAATAATAAAGGTTTCAGCTTCAACTTCCAAGAATCATTGCCACCACGTAGCAGAGTTAGCCTATATTTTGCTACTTTAAGGTCCGGCATTGATTTCTCACCTATGAAACTAGAATGTATGATTTAGCTGGAATTTGCTTCCAATACAATCCAGTTTTATCAACAACATACATGCTCAGGTAAAAACTCTTTTTTGATATTTTCTGAAGTGTTTTAGGGAATTTCTGAGCACCTACTTCATTATTACTCACTACAGTACCTCCAAAATTATTTACACATTGAGGTTGTCTCAATCTCTTATTTTAAAATGATTAAATCAACTAAAGGGTGTTATATCCAATATTTTGCATGATCAGAGGAAGGAATGTTCTCAATTAATGGGTTTGTAGAGCATGGGAAAAACATGCTTTTGTATCATAAAAAACCCATTGCTTCTTTGTTACCATCAACTAATCATTAGATGCCCGAATTGTCACTGAGGATGGAAGAGTAAGTCTGATGGTCACAATATGAAAGGAAAAAGACTGGAGCAGCAAAGGGGATCTTAGACCCTAGCAGGGTATTCTGATGCATTCATGATTGCTACTTGGTAAAATATTCCCCTGGGGAATGTTCAGTAAGAGAAAAAAAAAGTTGAATTAAAAAGTGTATGATAATTCCCCCAACAACTGTTCCACTGTGACCTCTTGACTTTATGGAAAAAAATCTAGGTATCTACAAGTTACAACTTCGAGACACAATTGGGTAAAGGTGAACTGACATCTATTATCATATTTCTGCCCTTAGGATGGTTGCTAATTCAATAACATGGTCAAATCCCATAAGTGAAAAGGGCAAGATCTATATTGCATAGACTTCATGGGCTCTGATTGTTGGTCAAGTCACAAGTCATGCTTCAATGGCACTAAATAAGCCTAAGCAATCATTTATCCAAGACAGAGGGGGACAATGTTAATTGAGAATTTGGTTCTTCTCAGAATAGCATTAAAAAAATTCCTTGAGGGAAAAGGATTGCATCAATTATTTCTGCTGTTGATAGGCACTTACTGAAATGGGGAGAGGCACAATAACAAAGAACTTGAAATCTGTGGTTCTTTACCATGAAATCCTAAATATTAGTCAAAATACTTTTTCACAAACTTTGATCTCTCAATTTGGTCCAGGCCCTTCTATTGCAAAACCTATGAGCAACAGTAATGTAACTTCACTAATGCTGCTGCATGTCATATTACGATTTTAAAGCTAGGAGTACAGTTTAAATTTAAACTTTTAGCAACATTTGCGCAGGCTAACAAATATGCTAGGCTATTATCTAAATGAGTTTGTAAGTAGGACTACTCTGAATGTACAAGAAAAGTAGATTTCAAATCAGGATAGAACCAAAAGACGACTAGGCTAGAGGATCTAGGTAGCAATGGTATGTAACTGTACAGGCTAGTATCAGACTCTGGTTTATAGATTTTCTTAAACAATTTTCTCAATATAAAGATATATTAACTTTCATGCAGTCCAAGAAGGCTAAAGCTGCTCCTGCTAGAGCAGTGTTCTTAGCCTAACCAGGCCTGATCTGAATCCTAAGCTAACTCCCTATGTTTTGTCTTGTAATTCTAGTGAACCATTTGATAATGGTTATGATAGTACACAACGCATTACAGTACACGCGAGAACACAAGGGAAAGCACAGAGATACCACGCGGGAACCACGTGGGACACACGAGTCGGGGCGACCAGAGAACTTACTGACGAGCGAGACCCAAGCTAACGCCGACCTAGCTCAGGACTACCCTCAGGGCACGTTCTCCTTACGCCTGAGTTAGTCCCCACAGAAAACGGAAGTAGGGTAGACTACACAAAACTCTGATCGGTTGAGAGGAGATTCCAGGTACCTCCTAAGAAAGTAGTTCGAGGTAAGTCTCTGTGTTGGAACAATCTCAATTTGGAACAAAACCATCTCTTGCGAAACCTTCCACTTTCCAATATTCAGTATGGTCTTTATAACCATCGGATTCCAAGATAGAAGACCGGGTTATGAGTCTAGATCTACATATCCCTCCTCATGCTACAAGCAAACTAACATGAGCAGTCTTTCAGTGATATCAATAATAATGGGGCATGCCTTACTACAACTAAAATGCCAGGTTTAAAGTTTTCCAATAGGCCTTTAGTAGGATCTGCTTAGGCTGACACATTGTTGCATCATGATTCAACTTGCAGAGGCCAAGTAACTCGTAACGTAGGCTAAGCCACTAGACGTTTATTAATATTGTGTAGTGGTATTTATGTTGGTACTTTGAACCTTGAGTTTGCTAAAGATTCGTTC